>NC_048567.1:19249876-19254876 GCF_013265735.2 Oncorhynchus mykiss | reverse complement strand
ACAACCCATCCAAAATAGACAGGACTAAAACTGTCCGGAAAATAATGAGGTAACACTTCTACACCAACACCAAAATAACAGAGAACAAGCCCGCACAATACCCAGCGGGCCTAGTGCCCTTAAATAGCCTCCAAACAACACTAACTCAAAACAGGTGTACCCAATTAAACCCAATAAACAGAAACAAACGGAAAGGGAATCGATGGCAGCTAATAGGCCGGCGACGACGACCGCCGAGCGCCGCCCGAACAGGAAGAGGCACCATCTTCGGCGGGATTCGTGACAGCTCTTGAGTTAGTAGGTGAGGATATAATGTATAGAGCAGTATGAGTCTTCTGTAGACGTCCAGCACCACTGTCCTCCTGGTGAGACAGTGACTGAAGATGGATGCCCCCACTAAGCCCTGACAGCACCCAGGAGAAGGCTGAGTCAATGGCTTGATTGTTCAAGTGAAAAACATGCGTACAGTTATACAAGGAAATGATCCAGTCAAGAAATAGAAGTCGTTCATTATAAATATGTTTAGGAACCAGTAATTACATGAAATATTGATCCTGTTGCTGGGACTGGGACTGGTACTGGGACTGGGACTGGTACTGGGACTGGTACTGGGACTGGGACTGGGACTGGTACTGGGACTGGTACTGGGACTGGGACTGGGACTGGGACTGGTACTGGGACTGGGACTGGGACTGGGACTGGTACTGGGACTGGGACTGGTACTGGGACTGGGACTGGGGCTTTACATGCCACAGTGTTATGGCATCCTCTGGAAAGGTTGCATTTTTTATGGAGACTAATTTTAAGTGTGTATCACACATCCTTTGAGTTATTTATTATGAATATGTCCCCCCCCAAAAAAAAAATATTGTACTTTACTATGATCAGGTCACAGAGAAAATAATGGCTTGTGTGGCTGTAAAAACAAGCGAACGTCTGCTAGCTAACCCCTGAGTTTCGTTGAACCCTTCCCTTTTATTGGTGCTATAGAGGACCACCCTGTGACGTTAGTGGAAAGAGCCGTCAGTCGCCAGTTAGGTGCCTGAGTAAAGTGAAGCAAAACGCTGACGGCAGCTGACGTCTGCCGAGGGCCGCAGGCCTGCTCTGAGGTACCTCCAGCATTTTAACGAGATAGTAAAATGCCAGTATGTTTTCATGCGATTCCAATTCAAATTCATTGGATGAAGAAATAAGAATGTGCTATTTCCCTTTAATAGTGAGATAAACAACATGCAAGTCAGCAAACACCATCAAAATCCTGCTTTTGTCTGATCTAAATACTAGATTGATGCTGATTGCTATTCATTACATTGTTTGTACTTGGTTAACGCTCTTCCCACTACCGTGAGGAATCTGCAGTTAGAAGACCATAGCTCAGACAATCATAGACAACGGGTCTCTCTTTTTCTCTCTCTCTCCCTGCCGTACCAATGATTCCATCTCAAACTGCGAGTCGTAAACTTTTAGACATGATGTCATTGGCATGACTGACAACAGAGGCACTGCCATGTCTTCAGTGGAGCCATCCTGCAGCCTCACAGAGTGATGTGTGTGTGTGTGTGTGTGTGTGTGTGTGTGTGTGTGTGTGTGTGTGTGTGTGTGTGTGTGTGTTGTCAGCCAGCCTCAGATTAATCCCCACCCCCACATTCTCCCTCTTTTCACCACAATTCCCAAACAAGTATCGGTGGTGAGTTTGTTGACTGTTGATTGTAAGTGCCCGAATTTAGGAACGCTGCCATTTCTAATCACCAAAATTACATTGCTTAGCAACCGGAAAATCAAGTTAAACAATGGCATTGCTTATTGTCGGTCACAGACAGCGGAGAGCACATCCGTCTCCACTGTTCCACCACTCCTCCAACCGTTCTGAATACACAAATCAAATGAATTCACACACAGACACAGTAAAATATACAGATGGTAAATGCAATATTCGCTCCACACATTTAGTCTGATCACAGGGTTAGAACAGGCTCCTCTCTTTTATTAGATTTTATGCAATCAAGTACTTTAAGATGAAGAATCCCTTTGAGGGTTGCTGTTACACATTAAGCCATTAAGAATTGAGTAAATGGTGTATCTATTTTATTACGATGATCACGGATTAAATGAGTGCAGCCCTGTAACACACACAGACGGCCTTCTCCTAAGCTGCCAGAGCCCTCTGCATCCCAAAGGTCATTATAGGAGAAGAGAGAGCATCAGAGAGTATGTTGCCCCCAGTCTCTCTCTTTCTCTCTCTCTTTCTATCTCTCTCCTCTCTCTCTCTTCCTCACTCTCTCTTTCTCTCTCTCTTTCTATCTCTCTTGCTCTCTCTCTCTTCCTCACTCTCTTTCTCTCTCTCTCTCTCTTCCTCACTCTCTCTTTCTATCTCTCTTTCTATCTCCTCTCTCTCTTTTCCTCTCACTCTCTCCCGCCCTCCCTCTCAGACTTATAACCACACTAGGAAACTGCACAGGACCAGACAAAATACTTCTTCTGGTTCTCAGATCAGATAGAGTGAATTTGTTTCTTTTCTCAAGCTGTGTGGGTAAACGCCTGTGTGTGTGTATCTCTGTGTGTCTGGTGGTAGGGGTGAACATTATCTCCATGGTAGCTTAGTAACTTGAGACAATGTCTATATTACCCCTGCATAAGTTAGTGGCCTACCGTGTGTGTGTGTCTGTGTGTGGTGTGTGTGTCTGTGAATGCGTCTGCGAATGCGTCGGCCAGAGCATGTGTGTCTGTGTGTGTCTGTGTGTGCGTGTGTGTGTGTCTGTGTGTGTGTGTGTCTATGTGTGTGTCTGTGTGTGTCTGTGTGTGCGTGTGTGTGTGTCTGTGTGTGTGTGTGTCTATGTGTGCGTCTGTGTGTGTGTGTGTGTGTGTGTGTGTGTGTGTGTGTGTGTGTGTGTGTGTGTGTGTGTGTGTGTGTGTGTGTGTGTGTGTGTGTGTGTGTGTGTGTGTGTGTGTGTGTGTGTGTGTGTGTGTGTGTGTGTGTGTGTGTGTGTGTGTGTGTGTGTGTGTATATATGGTGTGTGCATTAGTTCACCTGGAAGTGTAAAGGCACAGTATCAGCATTGGCACAAAGGACCAGTCACAGTGGAAGTTGGCAGGGGTTGAGCTGAGTGGCCCTGTTGGGTTTTAGGCTGGCATTATGAATTCATGTTTAGTCTCTCTCAGGTGCTATGTTTTATCCCCAGGCCAGCTTGGACCCATTTTCAATGGACCTTCTGATGAAAAACTGAATAGGTGGGAGAAAAATGATTTCCATGCTTCTAGAGATCTGCTGCATTGTTCTGTCAGATTCAATTACCTGACTTCTAATTAGGAGGCTATAGAGGAGGCCTGGTTTGTGATCCAGACATCACACTGTGGATCCGGCTGATAATGGCTGGTATCGCTATCACAGCCCAACCACAAGCAGACGGGCTGGAAAAAGCAGGCCATGAAATAAGCAGTCACTCATACAAGGCTAAGATATTTGTTTAGAGCTCAATTTATTTGTATTCCTTCACTCAAATGTTTGGGGAACTATGTCGTGTTTTCCTTTCGTCCGCTGAGTTCATTGACGCCCGCTGTGGGGAAAACAAATCGACTGATAGTCTGTATAGCTAGCTACCTCTGCTCCCAGGTGCTTGACTTATGAATATTCTGTTCATCATATGTGTGGTCAGAGTATTAGCCAATGGTTTATATAGACTCCACAGGGTAAAACCGTATCAGTCTAGGGCTCCATGGGGCTCAGTTGATTTCTACCACACAAAGGCCATGGCTTGAACAAAAGAAGCACTGTGATCACAGTTGGTCTGCATTCAGCTCAGCCCTATTAGCAGTGACTTCTCCACTGTGTTAGTATTTCAAACTGGGCTGAAGTTTCCTCCTTCGGCTAAAGAACATGCAGACCTAGATAGATAGATGTGATACAGTCAGACCTAGATGGATAGAGGTGATACAGTCAGACCTAGATGGATAGAGGTGATACAGTCAGACCTAGATGGATAGAGGTGATACAGTCAGACCTAGATAGATAGAGGTGATACAGTCAGACCTAGATGGATAGAGGTGGTACAGTCAGACCTAGATAGATAGAGGTGATACCGTCAGACCTAGATGGATAGATGTGATACAGTCAGACCTAGATGGATAAAGGTGATACAGTCAGACCTAGATGGATAGAGGTGATACAGTCAGACCTAGATGGATAGAGGTGATACAGTCAGACCTAGATGGATAGAGGTGATACAGTCAGACCTAGATGGATAGAGGTGATGCAGTCAGACATAGATGGATAGAGGTGATACAGTCAGACATAGATGGATAAAGGTGATACAGTCAGACCTAGATGGATAGAGGTGATACAGTCAGACCTAGATGTATAGGGGTGATAGGGGTACAGTCAGACCTAGATGGATAGAGGTGATACAGTCAGGCCTAGATAGATAGATGTGATACAGTCAGACCTAGATAGATAGAGGTGATACAGTCAGACCTAGATGGATAGGAGTGATACAGTCAGACCTTGATGGATAGAGGTGATAGTCAGACCTAGATGGATAGAGGTGATACAGTCCGACCTAGATGGATAGAGGTGATACAGTCAAACCTAGATGGATAGAGGTGATACAGTCAGACCTAGATGGATAGAGGTGATACAGTCAGACCTAGATGGATAGAGATGATAGAGTCAGACCTAGATGGATAGAGGTGATACAGTCAGACCTAGATAGATAGAGGTGATACAGTCAGACCTAGATGGATAGAGGTGATACAGTCAGACCTAGATGGATAGAGGTGATACAGTCAGACCTAGATGGATAGAGGTGATACAGTCAGACCTAGAAGGATAGAGATGATACAGTCAGACCTAGATGGATAGAGGTGATACAGTCAGACCTAGATATATAGAGGTGATACAGTCAGACCTAGATAGATAGAGGTGATACAGTCAGACCTAGATGGATAGAGATGATACAGTCAGACCTAGATGGATAGAGATGATACAGTCAGACCTAGATGGATAG
>NC_048567.1:19242376-19247376 GCF_013265735.2 Oncorhynchus mykiss | reverse complement strand
ATGTGTTAACATTGCCAAAGCAAGTGAGGTAGATAATATACAAAAGTGAAATAAACAATAAAAATTAACAGTAAACATTACACAAACAGAAGTTTCAAAACAATAAAGATATTACATATGTCATATTATGTATATAAACAGTGTTGCAACAATGTACAAATGGTTAAGGGTACACAACACAAGGGAAAATAAATAAACATAAATATAGGTTGTATTTACAATGGTGTGTGTTCTTCACTGGTTGCCCTTTTCTCGTGGCAACAGGTCACACATCTTGCTGCTGTGATGGCACACTGTGGAATTTCACCCAGTAGATATGGGAGTTTATCAAAATTGGATTTGTTTTCAAATTCTTTGTGGATCTGTGTAATCTGAGGGAAATATGTTTCTCTAATATGGTCATACATTTGGCAGGAGGTTAGGAAGTGCAGCTCAGTTTCCACCTCCACATTTTGTGGGCAGTGAGCACATAGCCTGTCTTCTCTTGAGAGCCATGTCTGCCTACGGCAACCTTTTTCAATAGCAAGGCTATGCTCATTGAGTCTAAACATAGTCAAAGCTTTCCTTAAGTTTGGGTCAGTCACAGTGGTCAGGTATTCTGCCGCTGTGTACTCTCCTTTTAGGGCCAAGTAGCATTCTAGTTTGCTCTGTTTTTTTGTTAATTCTTTCCAATGTGTCAAGTCTAATTGTGCTGCTGTCCTGGGGCTCTGTGGGGTGTGTTTGTGTTTGTGAACAGAGCCCCAGGACCAGCTTGCTTAGGGGACTCTTCTCCAGGTTTGTCTCTCTGTAGGTGATGGCTTTGTTATGGAAGGTTTGGGAATCGCTTCCTTTTAGGTGGATGTAAAATTTGACGTCTCTTTTCTGGATTTTGATAATTAGTGGGTATCGGCCTAATTCTGCTCTGCATGCATTATTTGGTGTCCTACGTTGTACACGGAGGATATTTTTGCAGAATTCTGCGTGCAGAGTCTCAATTTGGTGTTTATCCCATTTTGTGAAATCTTGGTTGGTGAGCGGACCCCAGACCTCACAACCATAAAGGGCAATGGGCTCTATGACTGATTCAAGTATTTTTAGCCAGATCCTAATTGGTATGTTGAAATGTATGTTCCCTTTGATGGCGTAGAATGCCCTTCTTGCCTTGTCTCTCAGATCGTTCACAGCTTTGTGGAAGTTACCTGTGGCGCTGATGTTTGGGCTGAGGTATGTATAGTTTTTTGTGTGCTCTAAGGCAACGGTGTCTAGATGGAATTTGTATTTGTGGTCCTGGCGACTGGACCTTTTTTGGAACACCATTATTTTGGTCTTACTGAGATTTACTGTCAGGGCCCAGGTCTGACAGAATCTGTGCAGAAGATCTAGGTGCTGCTGTAGGCCCTCCTTGGTTGGTGACAGAAGCACCAGATCATCAGCAAACAGTAGACATTTGACTTCGGATTCTAGTAGGGTGAGGCCGTGTGCTGCAGACGTTTCTAGTGCCCGCGCCAATTCGTTGATATATATGTTGAAGAGGTTGGGGCTTAAGCTGCATCCCTGTCTCACCCTACGACCCTGTGTGAAGAAATGTGTGTGTTTTTTGCCAATTTTAACCGCACACTTGTTGTTTGTGTGCATGGATTTTATAATGTTGTATGTTTTACCCCCTACGCCACTTTCCATCAGTTTGTATAGCAGACCCTCATGCCAAATTGAGTCGAAGGTATTCTTAGTTTTTCCTCTGGGTTCAATTTGTAAAAATTTTGAATATATGTAGTCATTTCTGTGAATAATGAATCTCTTTGTGAGGAATATTTATCACAGTAAAGGAGAAAGTGCATCTCTGTCTCTACCTCCCCTGTCATGCAGTGACCACATACACGCTCCTCTTTGGGTAGCCATGTCTTTTTATGTCTGCCGGTTTCTATTGCCAATCGGTGGTCACTCAGCCTGTACTTGGTAAGGATCTGTCTCTGCTTTGAATCTCTGACAGAGTAGAGATAATCAGCCAATTCATATTCTCTGTTTAGGGTCAGATAGCAATTTAGTCGGCTTTGGGATTTTGTTTCGTTTTTCCAGTATTGTAAATATGATTCCTTTGATTGGTTCATGATTTTGTTTATTGGAATTCTTTTTTTTGAAGCAGTGCTGGTGTCAGCTTGGTTGGTGAGGTCCAACACCAGCTGACTGAGAGGGCTCGTTTCTGGGCTCAGCTCTTGGGCTTGAAGTGCTTTAAATTGCAGACTCGAATTTGGACTTGAATTTAGATGTAGCCAAAATTTTAATGATCTTTTCTGCATTTTCATTATTACTGGAAAACGGCCCAATTCTGCCCTACATGCATTAGTTGTTGTATTTCCCTGAATTTTCCGACAGAATTCTGCATGTAGGGCTTCAATTGGATGTTTGTCCCACATTTTAAAATCTAGTTTATTGAGTGGCCCCCAAACCTCACTTCCATAAAGTGCTATTGGTAGGATTACACTGTCAAATATTTTAGTCCAAATTTTAATTGGGATGCTGATTTTGAATAATTTCATTTTTATTGCATACATATCTCTGCAGGCTTTTTCTTTGAGTGCCTTCACTGCCATATTAAAGTTTCCCGATGCAGATATGGTCAGACCAAGGTAGGTGTAATTTTTAGTGTGTTCAATTAAGGTGTTGTTCATGGTGAATTTATATTTGTGTTTCTGACATCTGTTTTTTTATTTGTATTTACTGCCAGGGCCCAATTATGGCAATATTGCTCCAGAATATTAATGTTTTGTTGAAGACCTTCTTTGGTTGGTGATAGAAGTACCAAGTCATCAGCATATAGCAGGTATTTCACCTCTGTGTCAAATAGTGTGAGTCCTGGGGCTGGAGATTGGTCCAACATGTCAGCTAATTCATTGATATAAATGTTGAAAAGATTTGGACTCAAACTGCAGCCTTGTCTCACACGAAGAACAAAAAAATTATGTTCTTTGGTTTTTGATTTTTATTGCACACTTGTTTTCTGTGTACATACATTTTATTAAGTCATACACCTTACCACCAAGCCCACTTTGGAGAAATTTGTAGAATAGCCCTTCGTGCCAAATCGAATCAAATGCTTTTTTAAAGTCAATAAAGCAAGGAAATATTTTTGCTGCTTCTGTTTTTTGTTTGACATTTGTCAAAGGTGTTTTCTAATTGTTTTACATTCATTATCAAACCATTTGTCAGAAACATTTTGTTTTTTGTTTCTGATGTTGCATTTCTCAAATTTGCTTTCGATGCTGCTTTTTGGAATATGCAGTTGATGTTTTGAGTAGCCGAATTGACACCATCTTTATTGTTTTGGTACCGTGAGTTATTGAAAAACTGTATAGAGTTCATAATTTCATTTGAGTTCAATGTTTCAATGAATCTCTCTGCACTGTTTGGAGCCCATCTGTACGATTGGTTTATGTTGTACAGTTTATTGGGCTGTTTTTTTTAATGAATATTGCCAGTTAATTTCTTCAGAAACACGTTGATCTGACTGTGATCTGACAATGGTGTCTGTGGTCTGACAGTGAATGCACTAATGGAGGAGGGGTCAATGTCAGTGATGGCATAATCGACTACACTTGTCCCAAGAGCTGAGCAGTAAGTAAACTGACCTAAAGAGTCCCCTCTGATTCTACCATTAAGCATGTACAGGCCTAAGGCTCGACAGAGATGTACTAACTCCTTCCCATTTTTGTTCAGTATTAGGTCAGGACTGTTTCTATTATTTATAATAGGGCTACTGTACAAGAAGGGGTGTCCAAATATGTGGTGGTTACCTCCCGCATCAGTGTAGTCAGGCTCAGAACCTGTTCTTGCATTGAAATCTCCACAAAGAAGCACTTTACCCTGCGCCTGAAATGTAATGATTTCTGTCTGGAGATTGTCAAAAAACTGATCATCATAATATGATGAATCTGAAGGAGGAGCATAAGCTGCACATATGTATACATCATTGTCACAATAGATTGTACCTTTGTTAAGTTTTAGCCAAATGTGAGTGGTACCTTTTTTCATTTCATTCAGTGCAGTCCTGCTTATGCCAACTGATGATTCCACCTGAGTCTCGGCCCTGTTTAACATTTTTATGTTTGATTGATGGTAGTAAACTTTCTCTATAGCCTGAGGGACACTGAGTATCTATGTCTCCACGACACCATGTTTCCAGTAGGATTATGATGTCCTGTCCCTTGATATTTTTAATCAATTCTGGATTTGTTGTTTTCTAACCAAAATGTGAAGAGTATAGGCCCTGGATATTCCAAGAGCTGATAGTTAATGATCTCATTTATAATAAGTGATATTCACTGGTTTGAGTAAAGTACATCAACATTTAAAAAAAAAAAAACTATATATATATATACATACACATGTCTCTCTCTCTCTCTGTCTCTCTCTGTCTCTCTCTCTCTCTCTGTCTCTCCCTCTCTCTCTCTGTCTCTCTCTCTCTCTCTGTCTCTCCCTCTCTCTCTGTCTCTCTCTCTCTCTCTCTGTCTCTCTCTGTCTCTCTCTCTCTGTCTCTCTGTCTCTGTCTCTCTCTCTCTCTCTGTCTCTCTCTCTCTCTCTGTGTCTCTCTGTGTGTCTATTAGAGATGTGTGTGCTAATTTGTTTCATGTCCAGGGCTCCTGCAGATGTAGCCTGCTACAAAGGAGTCATTTAGAAACCTAATGAAAAGAGCAAGCAGTTTGTGGAGATCAGGGGGTCTTTTATGAAGCTCCGCGCGGGAAGAAAGGGAAACAGGAGAGGCACACCAGTTTTTTTTTTTAAACCAAATTATTGCTTTATTAAAAGCTGTGGGGATCTAGTCCCTGCTACAATGGCACAAACACATGGGAAGGTGCTGAGAGGATATCAGGGTAGTGTACGTATGTAGCTTTCTGTCTGTCAGAGACTCCAATATGGCACCTGATAGAGAGGCTGCAGTGAAGCTCAAGTGTGACAGACTGAAAGAGATGAACGTTTGTATCTACCAGCCGCTGACAACGCCACGTTTGATATGATTATTCATT
>NC_048567.1:19194876-19237376 GCF_013265735.2 Oncorhynchus mykiss | reverse complement strand
GAAGAAAGGTTTGAATTCTTGAATTCAAAATGCTACAGAAAATCTTTCCCAAGTTACTGTTGACGCAAATTCCCCTGTAATTATTGGGGTCTGATTTGTCTCCACTTTTGTGGATAGGGGAGATGAGCCCCTGGTTCCAGACATCAGGGAAGCAGCCAGAAGTTAAAACCATGTTGAACAATTTAAGCACAGCATTTTGCAACTCAGGTGTGCTGTTTTTCAGCATTTCATTTCTGATGTTGTCTACACCACAAGCCTTTTTTGATTTAATAGATTTTAGCTTTTCATTTAGTTCTTGTTGGGTTATTGGGTAATCTAATGGATTTTGGTTGTTTTTAATGACTGATTCCAGGATGTTCAATTTTTCTTTAATTTCTAATTGGTTCTGGTTTAAGTCTTTTTGTGGGATGTTTTTGTATAGATTATCAAAGTAAGTTTTCCAAATTCCTACATCTTGTATGGCTAATTCTTGTGGCTTTGTTGTGCTTAAATTGTTCCACATGTCCCAGAACTGATTTTGGTCAATTGCGTTTTCAATTTCATCAAGTGTCTTGTTGGTATAATTCAATTTCTTGCATTTCAGTGTTTGTTTATACTGTTTCAGAGTTTCAAAGTATTCATATCGTAGCTCTGGGTTGTTTTGCTGCTTATGTTTTTTGTTTGACATTTGTCTTAGGTGTTTTCTAATTGTTTTACATTCATTATCAAACCATTTGTCAGAAACATTTTGATTTTTGCTTCTGATGTTGCATTGCTTTGGTTTTCTCAAATTTGCTTTCGATGCTGCTTTTTGGAATATGCAGTTGATGTTTTGGGTAGCTGAATTGACACCATCTTTATTGTTTTGGTACTGTGAGTTATTGAAAAACTGTATAGAGTTCATCATTTCATTTGAGTTCAATGTTTCAATGAATGCCTCTGCACTGTTTGGAGCCCATCTGAACGATTGGTTTATGTTGTAAAGTTTATTGGGCTGTTTTTTTGAATGAATATTGCCGGTTAATTTCTTCAGAAACACGTTGATCTGACTGTGATCTGACAATGGTGTCTGTGGTCTGACAGTGAATGCACTAATGGAGGAGGGGTCAATGTCAGTGATGGCATAATCGACTACACTTGTCCCAAGAGCTGAGCAGTAAGTAAACTGACCTAAAGAGTCCCCTCTGATTCTACCATTAAGCATGTACAGGCCTAAGGCTCGACAGAGATGTACTAACTCTTTTCCATTTTTGTTCAGTATTTGGTCAGGACTGTTTCTATTATTTATAATAGGGCTACTGTACAAGGAGGGGTGTCCAAATATGTGGTGGTTACCTCCCGCATCAGTGTAGTCAGGCTCAGAACCTGTTCTTGCATTGAAATCTCCACAAAGAAGCACTTTACCCTGCGCCTGAAATGTAATGATTTCTGTCTGGAGATTGTCAAAAAACTGATCATCATAATATGATGAATCTGAAGGAGGAGCATAAGCTGCACATATGTATACATCATTGTCACAATAGATTGTACCTTTGTTAAGTTTTAGCCAAATGTGAGTGGTACCTTTTTTCATTTCATTCAGTGCTAAGTCCTGCTTATGCCAAATGATGATTCCACCTGAGTCTCGGCCCCGTTTAACATTTTTATGTTTGATTGATGGTAGTAAACTTTCTCTATAGCCTGAGGGACACTGAGTATCTATGTCTCCACGACACCATGTTTCCAGTAGGATTATGATGTCCTGTCCCTTGATGTTTTTAATCAATTCTGGATTAGTTGTTTTATAACCAAAATGTGAAGAGTATAGGTCCTGGATATTCCAAGAGCTGATAGTTAATGATCTCATTTATAATAAGTGATATTCACTGGTTTGAGTAAAGTACATCGAAAAAAACAAAAAAAATAAAATATGTATATATACATATATATACATATACACATATACACATATATACATACATATATACACATATACATACATATATACATACACATACATATATATATACATATATATATACATACACATACACATACATACACATATATACATACACATACATATACACACATACATACATACATACATACATACACACACACACACACACACACATACATACACACACACACACACACATATATATATACATATATATACACATACACATACATATATATATATATATATATACACACATATATGCACATACACATATACACACATACATACATACATACACACACACGCGCACACACACACACACACACACACACACACCATTACATATAATAATTATTATAATACCGGTGTCAATACATTTAGGAATATTTGTAAACAAATGAATAAGAATGGAATAAGATTGCATTGTACTTATGTTATGTGCAATCTGCAACCCTGTGTGTTTGTGTGTGTGTGTGTGCGCGTGCGTGCCCGTGTGTGAATTAAAGGGACTGTCTAGCTCAGTAGTCTGCATATTAGTTGCAGTAGTTGGCGCACCTCTCCTATCTCTGATTGTTCTAGGGGTCTTCTGCCAGAGGTTACCTCAGCATATGTAGGCTGACGATCTAATTGATACATGGTGTGGACTGCATCATGTGGTCTACTTCCCTGAAGGGCAGTGTTCTGACCGACCCTGGAGTAGTGGTCAGAGCTGTGTTGTGATGGGCTGGGTCTAGTAGAGCTGTGTTGTGATGGGACAGGTCTAGTAGAGCTGTGTTGTGATGGGCCGGGTCTAGTAGAGCTGCGTTGTGATGGGCCGGGTCTAGTAGAGCTGTGTTGTGATGGGCCGGGTCTAGTAGAGCTGTGTTGTGATGGGCCGGGTCTAGTAGAGCTTTGTTGTGATGGGCCAGGTCTAGTAGAGCTGTGTTGTGATGGGCCAGGTCTAGTAGAGCTGTGTTGTGATGGGCCAGGTCTAGTAGAGCTTTGTTGTGATGGGCCAGGTCTAGTAGAGCTGTGTTGTGATGGGCCGGGTCTAGTAGAGCTGTGCTGTGTTGGGCCTGGTCTAGTAGAGCTGTGCTGTAATAAGCCATGTCTGGCTCTTTTCTCCTCGGGATGGTGGAGGTACTGTTGTTTCAGAAGGTGGGGCGTGGGACCTTTGTTGCTGGGGTGATGGGTGTGTGGGTCCCTGCCAAGTGTTGCATCTTTTAGGTCCTTGGCAAAGGTTCTGATACTGTCCTGATCAAGATGTATATTATCATATAAGTGTTGACATGTCAGAGTGGGGTGGTGAGCCGTTCTGACGTTGAGCAGTGAGGCACAGTCCACAGTGATCTGTTGATTTATTTTGTCGATCAACTTTTCTGGGAAGTCTTTTCTTGGTAGGAGGGTGGACACAACTATATTGGTTGTTGGGAACATAGCCTGTGCCCGTTCTGCCACTCTTCTCACTGCCCCGGATACATTTTCACCTTTGGCATGAAGGTCGTTTGTGCCAGTGTGGATGATGATGTTGTCAGGGGTGTCAATCCTGGTCTGACTGAGTAGCTGCATTGCACTCTCAGTTGTAGGACACCAGAACTTATACACCTGGTGTCTAGGGAATAATCTTTCCTGGACTAAGAACTTCCCATTTGAATCAATTAGAATTGCAGTTGTGGGTGATTGTCTGGGTGGAGCAGACTGGGAGGCTGGTATTCTGACCTGGGCTGGAGCAGACTGGGAGGCTGGTAGGTTAACCTGGGCTGGAGCAGACTGGGAGGCTGGTATTCTGACCTGGGCTGGAGCAGACTGGGAGGCTGGTAGGTTGACCTGGGCTGGAGCAGACTGGGAGGCTGGTAGGTTAACCTGGGCTGGAGCAGACTGGGAGGCTGGTATTCTGACCTGGGCTGGAGCAGACTGGGAGGCTGGTAGGTTGACCTGGGCTGGAGCAGACTGAGAGGCTGGTAGGTTGACCTGGGCTGGAGCAGACTGGTAGGCTGGTGCAGTGTCATCCGGCTGTGTAGTGGAGGCCATGCTGGTCTCAGGTTCTGCTTGTGTTGTACCAAGCTGGTGGACATGTTTTCTAGATGCAGAGGACACAATGACTCTCTGCCGGTTGAGGGTGTCAATGTACCTCTCTTTTTGTTCGAGCTCCTTTCTAGTTGTGCTCAGATGGTCTCTGAGGTCATCATTTGTCTGACTCAGCTTGTCCATTCTGTTTTCTAATTTAGCTATGGATGCTCTGCTCTCCTCCCTGAACTGTTTCATCTCTTCTTTGAGTTTCTGGACAGTGTCCTCCTCTTGAAGCTTCTTCTCTATGAGTTTTGACCTCTGCTTCGACTAGAGAGAGGGTGTTGTGGAAACGTTGCATAGCAGGTGTTCTTATTGAAATTGTCATGTCCTTGACTCTGTCTGCTGCAGGTGAGGTAGGTAAAGGGACGTTGAGGGCTTCCTGCTGGGTCACAGAGACCATTGGGGTCTGCTTTTCTCCATCTCCCTCCTTGACTTTTTCCTCATTTTCTGAGATGATGTCAGCGTCTTCTTTTAGGGTAGCAAACCTATTCTCAAAAGCCTGGAGGCTTGAATCATTGCCTTGTATCAATACAGTTCCATTATTATATAAGTTTACTGTTTGATATGTGTTGCTCTGGTCAGCTTCTTCAAAAATGCTGATCTGACATCCTTGGCTGATGCCCCTCTTTTTTGAGAAAGGGAAATGGTTGCAAATAACCTTTTTCCATATGTTCCCTCGATTGGTATTAAAAATTAAATTTGCTCTTGTTTTGTAACTGGTAAGATCTGCAAACAGGCATTCATGGTTCTGTCCCATCAACAAACCTTTGAAACTTTTCTTAGCTTTCTCTGTTTGGATGTCTGGTGGGTAAACAATTTCCATAGCAACGCTGGTGATGTTGGCTACAATGTTGCAATAGAAGTGCTGTTTCTTGTATTATGCTCTCTTGTTTCTTCAGAGGACTGTTTCACTTTGTTGTCCTTTTTTCTTTTCCTTTTTCTTCTGTCCTTATTTTGTCCTTATTTTGTCTTCCTTTCTTCTGTTAACTAGATATTTTTTTTGTTATTCTTTGTAAGCTAGCTAGCTTCTTCCAGGAGAGTCCCTAGCAACTGCTTAGCAACATGTAAACAATTCAGCTAACAATTCAGCTAGCTAAGATAACTGTATAATTTTATGAAAAATAGTTACTTTTTCGAAATCCTGTCTTTTTGGTTTGTTGCTTGTATTGTCTTCTATTGAGTCTTGCAGTTTTCTTTTGATTTTTTCGATGTACTTCACTCTAAAAAACCATTTAAATCTCAATATATACAGGAGCTCATTTTTCAGCAGCTGCTCAATTTGGAACTCCGGAACTCTCCCTATCTCTCCCTCTATGTATATCTGTCTCTGTCTCTATCCCTCTATGTATATCTGTCTCTGTCTCTATCCCTCTATGTATATCTGTCTCTGTCTCTATCCCTCTATGTATATCTGTCTCTGTCTTTCCCTCTATGTATATCTGTCTCTGTCTCTCTCTCTCTCTCTCTCTCTCCCGTGTCTCTCTCTCGCTCTCCCTTGTCTCTCTCTCTCCCCCTTCTCTCTCTCTCTCCCTTGTCTCTCTCTCAAATTCAAATTCAAATTCAAGCTGCTTTATTGGCATGAAAAACATTGTGTCAATATTGCCAAAGCAACAATGTATACAATATACATTGTAACAAAATTATAAATGATAGCAAATAATAATATAAAATGGTAGTAAATAATAATACAAAATTAAATACAAAAATAATAACAATAAAATGGTAACAGTCTACAGTAAACATTAATAATTATAGTAATAACAATAATAGTAATAATAAGTAAGTTACTGTTTACTATGCAGATGTTATTATTCAGTGTCCCTCAGGCTATGGCAGGAAAATACATATTTGGCTGCAAGAGGAGCCATTGCTCCTTCGCCCATGAGTATTCTTAGTTTTTCCTCTGGGTTCAATTTGTAAAAATTTGGAATATATGTAGTCATTTCTGTGAATAATGAATCTCTTTGTGAGGAATATTTATCACAGTAAAGGAGAAAGTGCATCTCTGTCTCTACCTCCCCTGTCATGCAGTGACCACATACACGCTCCTCTTTGGGTAGCCATGTCTTTTTATGTCTGCCGGTTTCTATTGCCAATCGGTGGTCACTCAGCCTGTACTTGGTAAGGATCTGTCTCTGCTTCGTATCTCTGACAGAGTAGAGATAATCAGCCAATTCATATTCTCTGTTTAGGGTCAGATAGCAATTTAGTCGGCTTTGGGATTTTGTTTCGTTTTTCCAGTATTGTAAATATGATTCCTTTGATTGGTTCATAATTTTGCTTATTGGAATTCTTTCTTTTGAAGCAGTGCTGGCGTCAGCTTGGTTGGTGAGGTCCAACACCAGCTGACTGAGAGGGCTCGTTTCTGGGCTCAGCTCTTGGGCTTGAAGTGCTTTAAATTGCAGACTCGAAATTGGACTTGAATTTAGATGTAGCCAAAATTTTAATGATCTTTTCTGTATTTTCATTATTACTGGAAAACGGCCCAATTCTGCCCTACATGCATTAGTTGGTGTATTTCTCTGGACTTGTAGAATTTTCCGACAGAATTCTGCATGTAGGGCTTCAATTGGATGTTTGTCCCACATTTTAAAATCCAGTTTATTGAGTGGCCCCCAAACCTCACTTCCATAAAGTGCTATTGGTAGGATTACACTGTCAAATATTTTAGTCCAGATTCTAATTGGGATGTTGATTTTGAATAATTTCATTTTTATTGCATACATTGCTCTGCGGGCTTTTTCTTTGAGTGCCTTCACTGCCATATTAAAGTTTCCCGATGCAGATATGGTCAGACCAAGGTAGGTGTAATGTTTTGTGTGTTCAATTAAGGTGTTGTTCAGGGTGAATTTACATTTGTGTTTCTGACATCTGGGTTTTTTTTGGAAAATCATGATTTTAGTTTTTTGGAAATTTACTGCCAGGGCCCAATTATGGCAATATTGCTCCAGAATATTAATGTTTTGTTGAAGACCTTCTTTGGTTGGTGATAGAAGTACCAAGTCATCAGCATATAGCAGGTATTTCACCTCTGTGTCAAATAGTGTGAGTCCTGGGGCTGGAGATTGGTCCAACATGTCTGCTAATTCATTGATATAAATGTTGAAAAGATTTGGACTCAAATTGCAGCCTTGTCTCACACCTCGACATTGTGAAAAAAATTCTGTTCTTTGGTTTTTGATTTTTATTGCACACTTATTTTCTGTGTACATACATTTTATTAAGTCATACACCTTACCACCAAGCCCACTTTGTAGAATTTTGTAGAATAGCCCTTCGTGCCAAATCGAATCAAATGCTTTTTTAAAGTCAATAAAGCAAGCAAAGATTTTGCCCTCTTTTTTTTGGTGGACGTGTTTATTAATTAGTGTGTGTAAGGTGTATATATGGTCAGTAGTGCGATGGTTAGGGAGAAAGCCAATTTGACATTTACTTATTACATTTTTTTCTTGAAGAAAGGTTTGAATTCTTGAATTCAAAATGCTACAGAAAATCTTTCCCAAGTTACTGTTGACGCAAATTCCCCTGTAATTATTGGGGTCTGATTTGTCTCCACTTTTGTGGATAGGGGAGATGAGCCCCTGGTTCCAGACATCAGGGAAGCAGCCAGAAGTTAAAACCATGTTGAACAATTTAAGCACAGCATTTTGCAACTCAGGTGTGCTGTTTTTCAGCATTTCATTTCTGATGTTGTCTACACCACAAGCCTTTTTTGATTTAATAGATTTTAGCTTTTCATTTAGTTCTTGTTGGGTTATTGGGTAATCTAATGGATTTTGGTTGTTTTTAATGACTGATTCAAGGATGTTCAATTTTTCTTTAATTTCTAATTGGTTCTGTTGTAAGTCTTTTTGTGGGATGTTTTTGTATAGATTATCAAAGTAAGTTTTCCAAATTCCTACATCTTGTATGGCTAATTCTTGTGGCTTTGTTGTGCTTAAATTGTTCCACATGTCCCAGAACTGATTTTGGTCAATTGCGTTTTCAATTTCATCAAGTGTCTTGTTGGTATAATTCAATTTCTTGCATTTCAGTGTTTGTTTATACTGTTTCAGAGTTTCAAAGTATTCATATCGTAGCTCTGGGTTGTTTTGCTGCTTATGTTTTTTGTTTGACATTTGTCTTAGGTGTTTTCTAATTGTTTTACATTCATTATCAAACCATTTGTCAGAAACATTTAAATTTTTGCTTCTGATGTTGCATTTTCTCAAATTTGCTTTCGATGCTGCTTTTTGGAATATGCAGTTGATGTTTTGAGTAGCCAAATTGACACCATCTTTATTGTTTTGGTACTGTGAGTTATTGAAAAACTGTATAGAGTTCATCATTTCATTTGAGTTCAATGTTTCAATGAATGCCTCTGCACTGTTTGGAGCCCATCTGAACGATTGGTTTATGTTGTAAAGTTTATTGGGCTGTTTTTTTGAATGAATATTGCCGGTTAATTTCTTCAGAAACACGTTTATCTGACTGTGATCTGACAATGGTGTCTGTGGTCTGACAGTGAATGCACTAATGGAGGAGGGGTCAATGTCAGTGATGGCATAATCGACTACACTTGTCCCAAGAGCTGAGCAGTAAGTAAACTGACCTAAAGAGTCCCCTCTGATTCTACCATTAAGCATGTACAGGCCTAAGGCTCGACAGAGATGTACTAACTCTTTTCCATTTTTGTTCAGTATTTGGTCAGGACTGTTTCTATTATTTATAATAGGGCTACTGTACAAGGAGGGGTGTCCAAATATGTGGTGGTTACCTCCCGCATCAGTGTAGTCAGGCTCAGAACCTGTTCTTGCATTGAAATCTCCACAAAGAAGCACTTTACCCTGCGCCTGAAATGTAATGATTTCTGTCTGGAGATTGTCAAAAAACTGATCATCATAATATGATGAATCTGAAGGAGGAGCATAAGCTGCACATATGTATACATCATTGTCACAATAGATTGTACCTTTGTTAAGTTTTAGCCAAATGTGAGTGGTACCTTTTTTCATTTCATTCAGTGCTAAGTCCTGCTTATGCCAAATGATGATTCCACCTGAGTCTCGGCCCCGTTTAACATTTTTATGTTTGATTGATGGTAGTAAACTTTCTCTATAGCCTGAGGGACACTGAGTATCTATGTCTCCACGACACCATGTTTCCAGTAGGATTATGATGTCCTGTCCCTTGATGTTTTTAATCAATTCTGGATTAGTTGTTTTATAACCAAAATGTGAAGAGTATAGGCCCTGGATATTCCAGGAGCTGATAGTTAATGATCTCATTTATAATAAGTGATATTCACTGGTTTGAGTAAAGTACATCGAAAATAACAAAAAAAATAAAATACTATATATATATATATATATATATATACATACATATACATACATACATATATACACATATACATACATATATACATACACATACACATACACATACACATACACATACACATATATATATATATACATACACATACATATACACACATACACACACACACACACACACACACACACACACACACACACACACACACACACATACACATATATATATATATATATATATATATATATATATATATATATATATACATGCACATACACATATACACACATACATACATACATACACACACACGCGCACACACACACACACACACACACACACCATTACATATAATAATTATTATAATACCGGTGTCAATACATTTAGGAATATTTGTAAACAAATGAATAAGAATGGAATAAGATTGCATTGTACTTATGTTATGTGCAATCTGCAACCCTGTGTGTTTGTGTGTGTGTGTGTGCGCGTGCGTGCCCGTGTGTGAATTAAAGGGACTGTCTAGCTCAGTAGTCTGCATATTAGTTGCAGTAGTTGGCGCACCTCTCCTATCTCTGATTGTTCTAGGGGTCTTCTGCCAGAGGTTACCTCGGCATATGTAGGCTGACGATCTAATTGATACATGGTGTGGACTGCATCATGTGGTCTACTTCCCTGAAGGGCAGTGTTCTGACCGACCCTGGAGTAGTGGTCAGAGCTGTGTTGTGATGGGCTGGGTCTAGTAGAGCTGTGTTGTGATGGGACAGGTCTAGTAGAGCTGTGTTGTGATGGGCCGGGTCTAGTAGAGCTGCGTTGTGATGGGCCGGGTCTAGTAGAGCTGTGTTGTGATGGGCCGGGTCTAGTAGAGCTGTGTTGTGATGGGCCGGGTCTAGTAGAGCTTTGTTGTGATGGGCCAGGTCTAGTAGAGCTGTGTTGTGATGGGCCAGGTCTAGTAGAGCTGTGTTGTGATGGGCCAGGTCTAGTAGAGCTTTGTTGTGATGGGCCAGGTCTAGTAGAGCTGTGTTGTGATGGGCCGGGTCTAGTAGAGCTGTGCTGTGTTGGGCCTGGTCTAGTAGAGCTGTGCTGTGTTGGGCCTGGTCTAGTAGAGCTGTGCTGTAATAAGCCATGTCTGGCTCTTTTCTCCTCGGGATGGTGGAGGTACTGTTGTTTCAGAAGGTGGGGCGGGGGACCTTTGTTGCTGGGGTGATGGGTGTGTGGGTCCCTGCCAAGTGTTGCATCTTTTAGGTCCTTGGCAAAGGTTCTGATACTGTCCTGATCAAGATGTATATTATCATATAAGTGTTGACATGTCAGAGTGGGGTGGTGAGCCGTTCTGACGTTGAGCAGTGAGGCACAGTCCACAGTGATCTGTTGATTTATTTTGTCGATCAACTTTTCTGGGAAGTCTTTTCTTGGTAGGAGGGTGGACATAACTATATTGGTTGTTGGGAACATAGCCTGTGCCCGTTCTGCCACTCTTCTCACTGCCCCAGATACATTTTCACCTTTGGCATGAAGGTCGTTTGTGCCAGTGTGGATGATGATGTTGTCAGGGGTGTCAATCCTGGTCTGACTGAGTAGCTGCATTGCACTCTCAGTTGTAGGACACCAGAACTTATACACCTGGTGTCTAGGGAATAATCTTTCCTGGACTAAGAACTTCCCATTTGAATCAATTAGAATTGCAGTTGTGGGTGATTGTCTGGGTGGAGCAGACTGGGAGGCTGGTATTCTGACCTGGGCTGGAGCAGACTGGGAGGCTGGTAGGTTAACCTGGGCTGGAGCAGACTGGGAGGCTGGTATTCTGACCTGGGCTGGAGCAGACTGGGAGGCTGGTAGGTTGACCTGGGCTGGAGCAGACTGGGAGGCTGGTAGGTTAACCTGGGCTGGAGCAGACTGGGAGGCTGGTATTCTGACCTGGGCTGGAGCAGACTGGGAGGCTGGTAGGTTGACCTGGGCTGGAGCAGACTGAGAGGCTGGTAGGTTGACCTGGGCTGGAGCAGACTGGTAGGCTGGTGCAGTGTCATCCGGCTGTGTAGTGGAGGCCATGCTGGTCTCAGGTTCTGCTTGTGTTGTACCAAGCTGGTGGACATGTTTTCTAGATGCAGAGGACACAATGACTCTCTGCCGGTTGAGGGTGTCAATGTACCTCTCTTTTTGTTCGAGCTCCTTTCTAGTTGTGCTCAGATGGTCTCTGAGGTCATCATTTGTCTGACTCAGCTTGTCCATTCTGCTTTCTAATTTAGCTATGGATGCTCTGCTCTCCTCCCTGAACTGTTTCATCTCTTCTTTGAGTTTCTGGACAGTGTCCTCCTCTTGAAGCTTCTTCTCTCTGAGTTCTATGACCTCTGCTTCGACTAGAGAGAGGGTGTTGTGGAAACGTTGCATAGCAGGTGTTCTTATTGAAATTGTCATGTCCTTGACTCTGTCTGCTGCAGGTGAGGTAGGTAAAGGGACGTTGAGGGCTTCCTGCTGGGTCACAGAGACCATTGGGGTCTGCTTTTCTCCATCTCCCTCCTTGACTTTTTCCTCATTTTCTGAGATGATGTCAGCGTCTTCTTTTAGGGTAGCAAACCTATTCTCAAAAGCCTGGAGGCTTGAATCATTGCCTTGTATCAATACAGTTCCATTATTATATAAGTTTACTGTTTGATATGTGTTGCTCTGGTCAGCTTCTTCAAAAATGCTGATCTGACATCCTTGGCTGATGCCCCTCTTTTTTGAGAAAGGGAAATGGTTGCAAATAACCTTTTTCCATATGTTCCCTCGATTGGTATTAAAAATTAAATTTGCTCTTGTTTTGTAACTGGCAAGATCTGCAAACAGGCATTCATGGTTCTGTCCCATCAACAAACCTTTGAAACTTTTCTTAGCTTTCTCTGTTTGGATGTCTGGTGGGTAAACAATTTCCATAGCAACGCTGGTGATGTTGGCTACAATGTTGCAATAGAGTGCTGTTTCTTGTATAATGCTCTCTTGTTTCTTCAGAGGACTGTTTCACTTTGTTGTCCTTTTTTCTTTTCCTTTTTCTTCTGTCCTTATTTTGTCCTTATTTTGTCTTCCTTTCTTCTGTTAACTAGATATTTTTTTTGTTATTCTTTGTAAGCTAGCTAGCTTCTTCCAGGAGAGTCCCTAGCAACTGCTTAGCAACATGTAAACAATTCAGCTAACAATTCAGCTAGCTAAGATAACTGTATAATTTTATGAAAAATAGTTACTTTTTCAAAATCCTGTCTTTTTGGTTTGTTGCTTGTATTGTCTTCTATTGAGTCTTGCAGTTTTCTTTTGATTTTTTCGATGTACTTCACTCTAAAAAACCATTTAAATCTCAATATATACAGGAGCTCATTTTTCAGCAGCTGCTCAATTTGGAACTCCGGAACTCTCAATAGACATATCTCTCTATATATGTCTCTCTCTCTCTCTCTCTCTCTCTCCCTTGTCTCTCTCTCTCTCGCTTCTCTCTCTCTCCCATCTCTGTCTCTCTCTCTCCCTTGTCTCTCTCTCTCTCCCTTCTCTCTCTCCCTTCTCTCTCTCCCATGTCTCTTTCTCTCTGTCTCTCCCATGTCACTCTCTCCCTCTATGTATATCTGTCTCTGTCTCTCCCTCTATGAATATTTGTCTCTGTCTCTCCCTCTATGTATATCTGTCTCTCCCTCTATGTATCTATGTCTCTCTCTCTCTCTCTCTCCCGTGTCTCTCTCTCTCTCCCTTCTCTCAATCTCTCTTTTCTCTCTCTCTCTCTCCCTTGTCTCTCTCTCTCCCTTGTCTCTCTCTCTCCCCTGTCTCTCTCTCCCTTCTCTCTCTCTCTCCCTTGTCTCTCTCTCTCCCTTCTCCCTCTCTCTTGTCTCTCTCTCTCTCCCTTGTCTCTCTCTCTCTCCCGTGTCTCTCTCTCTCTCCCTTCTCTCTCTCGCTCTCCCTTATCTCTCTCTCGCTCTCCCTTGTCTCTCTCTCGCTCTCCCTTGTCTCTCTCTCTCTCTCTCTCTCTCTCTCTCTCTCTCCCTTGTCTCTCTCTCTCTCGCTTCTCTCTCTCCCCCATCTCTGTCTCTCTCTCTCCCTTGTCTCTCTCTCCCATGTCTCTCTCTCTCTGTCTCTCCCATGTCACTCTCTCCCTCTATGTATATCTGTCTCTGTCTCTCCCTCTATGAATATCTGTCTCTGTCTCTCCCTCTATGTATATCTGTCTCTCCCTCTATGTATCTATGTCTCTGTCTCTCTCCCTCTATGTATATCTCTCTCAGTCTCTCTCCCTCTATGTATCTCTGTCTCTGTCTCTGTCTCAGTCTCTCTCCCTCTATGTATCTCTGTCTCTGTCTCTGTCTCAGTCTCTCTCCCTCTATGTATATCTGTCTCTGTCTCTCTCCCTCTATGTATGTCTCCCTCTGTCTCTGCCTCTATGTATATCTGTCTCAGTCTCTCTCCCGCTATGTATATCTGTCTCTCCCTCTATGTATCTATGTCTCTGTCTCTCTCCCTCTATGTATATCTGTCTCAGTCTCTCTCCCTCTATGTATCTCTGTCTCTCTCAGTCTCTCTCCCTCTATGTATCTCTGTCTCTGTCTCTGTCTCAGTCTCTCTCCCTCTATGTATCTCTGTCTCTGTCTCTGTCTCTGTCTCTCCCTCTATGTATATCTGTCTCTCTATGTATATCTGTCTCTCCCTCTATGTATATCTGTCTGTCCCTCTATGTTTATCTGTATCTCTATGTATATCTGTCTCTGTCTCTCTCACTCTATGTATATCTGTCTCTGTCTCTCCCTCTATGTTTATCTGTCTCTGTCTCTCTCCCTCTATGTATATCTGTCTCTGTCTCTTTCCCTCTATGTATATATGTCTCTGTCTCTGTCTTTCCCTCTATGTATATCTGTCTCTGTCTCTGTCTCTCTCCCTCTGTTTATCTGTCTCTGTCTCTATCCCTCTATGTATATCTGTCTCTGTCTCTCTCCCTCTATGTTTATCTGTCTCTGTCTCTCTCCCTCTATGTATATATGTCTCTGTCTCTCTCCCTCTATGGGTCTCTGTCTCTATCCCTCTATGTATCTCTGTCTCTGTCTCTGTCCCTGTCGCTCTATGTATATCTGTCTCTCCCTCTCTCCCTCTATGTTTATCTCTCTCTGTCTCTCTCCCTCTATGTTTATCTGTCTCTCTATGTATATCTGTCTCTGTCTCTGTCCCTCTATGTATCTCTGTCTCTGTCTCTGTCCCTGTCCCTCTATGTATCTCTGTCTCTCTCCCTCTATGCTTATATGTCTCTCTATGTATATCTGTCTCTGCCTCTGTCCCTCTATGTATCTCTGTCTCTGTCTCTCTCCCTCTATGTATATCTGTCTCTGTCTCTATCCCTATATGTATATCTGTCTCTGTCTCTGTGTCTCTCCCTCTATGTATATATGTCTCTGTCTCTCTCCCTCTATGTATATCTGTCTCTGTCTCTCTCCCTCTATGTATATATGTCTCTGTCTCTCTCCCTCTATGTATATCTGTCTCTGTCTCTCTCCCTCTATTTATATATGTCTCTGTCTCTCTCCCTCTATGGATCTCTGTCTCTGTCTCTGTCCCTCTATGTATCTCTGTCTCTGTCTCTGTCTCTCTCCCTCTATGTATATCTGTCTCTGTCTCTCCCTCTATGTATATCTGTCTATGTATCTCTCCCTCTATATATATATGTCCCTGTCTCTCCCTCTATGTATATCTGTCTCTGTCTCTCTCCCTCTATGTATATCTGTCTCTGTCTCTCACCCTCTATGTATTTCTGTCTCTGTCTCTCTCACTCTATGTATCTCTGTCTCTGTCTCTCCCTCTATGTGTCTCTGTCTCTCCCTCTATGTACAGTGCCTTGCGAAAGTATTCGGCCCCCTTGAACTTTGCGACCTTTTGCCACATTTCAGGCTTCAAACATAAAGATATAAAACTGTATTTTTTTGTGAAGAATCAACAACAAGTGGGACACAATCATGAAGTGGAACGACATTTATTGGATGTTTCAAACTTTTTTAACAAATCAAAAACTGAAAAATTGGGCGTGCAAAATTATTCAGCCCCCTTAAGTTAATACTTTGTAGCGCCACCTTTTGCTGCGATTACAGCTGTAAGTCGCTTGGGGTATGTCTCTATCAGTTTTGCACATCGAGAGACTGAATTTTTTTCCCTTTCCTCCTTGCAAAACAGCTCGAGCTCAGTGAGGTTGGATGGAGAGCATTTGTGAACAGCAGTTTTCAGTTCTTTCCACAGATTCTCGATTGGATTCAGGTCTGGACTTTGACTTGGCCATTCTAACACCTGGATATGTTTATTTTTGAACCATTCCATTGTAGATATTGCTTTATGTTTTGGATCATTGTCTTGTTGGAAGACAAATCTCCGTCCCAGTCTCAGGTCTTTTGCAGACTCCATCAGGTTTTCTTCCTGAATGGTCCTGTATTTGGCTCCATCCATCTTCCCATCAATTTTAACCATCTTCCCTGTCCCTGCTGAAGAAAAGCAGGCCCAAACCATGATGCTGCCACCACCATGTTTGACAGTGGGGATGGTGTGTTCAGGGTGATGAGCTGTGTTGCTTTTACGCCAAACATAACGTTTTGCATTGTTGCCAAAAAGTTCAATTTTGGTTTCATCTGACCAGAGCACCTTCTTCCACATGTTTGGTGTGTCTCCCAGGTGGCTTGTTGCAAACTTTAAACAACACTTTTTATGGATATCTTTAAGAAATGGTTTTCTTCTTGCCACTCTTCCATAAAGGCCAGATTTGTGCAATATATGACTGATTGTTGTCCTATGGACAGAGTCTCCCACCTCAGCTGTAGATCTCTGCAGTTCATCCAGAGTGATCATGGGCCTCTTGGCTGCATCTCTGATCAGTCTTCTCCTTGTATGAGCTGAAAGTTTAGAGGGACGGCCAGGTCTTGGTAGATTTGCAGTGGTCTGATACTCCTTCCATTTCAATATTATCGCTTGCACAGTGCTCCTTGGGATGTTTAAAGCTTGGGAAATCTTTTTATATCCAAATCCGGCTTTAAACTTGTTCACAACAGTATCTCGGACCTGCCTGGTGTGTTCCTTGTTCTTCATGATGCTCTCTGCGCTTTTAACGGACCTCTGAGACTATCACAGTGCAGGTGCATTTATACGGAGACTTGATTACACACAGGTGGATTGTATTTATCATCATTAGTCATTTAGGTCAACATTGGATCATTCAGAGATCCTCACTGAACTTCTGGAGAGAGTTTGCTGCACTGAAAGTAAAGGGGCTGAATAATTTTGCACGCCCAATTTTTCAGTTTTTGATTTGTTAAAAAAGTTTAAAATATCCAATAAATGTCGTTCCACTTCATGATTGTGTCCCACTTGTTGTTGATTCTTCGCAAAAAAATACAGTTTCATATCTTTATGTTTGAAGCCTGAAATGTGGCAAAAGGTCGCAAAGTTCAAGGGGGCCGAATACTTTCCCAAGGCACTGTATATCTGTCTCTGTCTCTCTCCCTCTATGTATATCTGTCTCTGTCTCTCTCCCTCTATGTATATCTGTCTCTGTCTCTGTCTCTCTCCCTCTATGTATATCTGTCTCTGTCTCTCTCCCTCTATGTATATCTGTCTCTGTCTCTCACCCTCTATGTATCTCTGTCTCTGTCTCTCCCTCTATGTATATCTGTCTCTGTCTCTATCCCTCTATGTATATCTGTCTCTGTCTCTCTCCCTCTATGTATATCTGTCTCTGTCTCTCTCTGTCTCTCCCTCTATGTATATCTGTCTCTGTCTCTATCCCTCTATGTATATCTGTCTCTGTCTCTATCCCTCTATGTATATCTGTCTCTGTCTCTATCCCTCTATGTATATCTGTCTCTGTCTCTATCCCTCTATGTATATCTGTCTCTGTCTTTCCCTCTATGTATATCTGTCTCTGTCTCTGTCTCTCTCCCTCTATGTTTATCTGTCTCTGTCTCTCTCCCTCTATGTATCTCTGTCTGTGTCTCTCCCTCTGTATATCTGTCTCTGTATCTCTCCCTCTATATATATCTGTCCCTGTCTCTCCCTCTATGTATCTCTGTCTCTGTCTCTGTCTTTCTCCCTCTATTTATTTCTGTCTCTGTCTCTCTCACTCTATGTATCTCTGTCTCTGTCTCTCCCTCTATGTGTCTCTGTCTCTCCCTCTATGTATATCTGTCTCTGTGTCTCTCCCTCTATGTATATATGTCTCTGTCTCTGTCCCTCTATGTATCTCTGTCTCTGTCTCTGTCTCTCTCCCTCTATGTATATCTGTCTCTGTCTCTCCCTCTATGTATATCTGTCTCTGTATCTCTCCCTCTATATATATCTGTCCCTGTCTCTCCCTCTATGTATATCTGTCTCTGTCTCTCTCCCTCTATGTATATATGTCTCTGTCTCTCTCCCTCTATGGATCTCTGTCTCTGTCCCTCTATGTATCTCTGTCTCTGTCTCTGTCCCTGTCCCTCTATGTATATCTGTCTCTGTCCCTGTCCCTCTATGTATCTCTGTCTCTGTCTCTCTCCCTCTATGCTTATCTGTCTCTCTATGTATATCTGTCTCTGTCTCTCCCACTATGTATATCTGTCCCTCTATGCTTATCTGTATCTCTATGTATATCTGTCTCTGTCTCTCTCCCTCTATGTATATCTGTCCCTGTCTCTCCCTCTATGTATATATGTCTCTGTCTCTCTCCCTCTATGTATATCTGTCTCTGTCTCTCTCACTCTATGTATCTCTGTCTCTGTCTCTCCCTCTGTGTCTCTGTCTCTCCCTCTATGTATATCTGGCTCTGTGTCTCTCCCTCTATGTATATATGTCTCTGTCTCTGTCCCTCTATGTATATCTGTCTCTGTCTCTGTCTCTCTCCCTCTATGTATATCTGTCTCTGTCTCTCTCCCTCTATGTATATATGTCTCTGTCTCTCACCCTCTATGTATCTCTGTCTCTGTCTCTCCCTCTATGTATATCTGTCTCTGTCTCTATCCCTCTATGTATATCTGTCTCTGTCTCTCTCTGTCTCTCCCTCTATGTATATCTGTCTCTGTCTCTATCCCTCTATGTATATCTGTCTCTGTCTCTATCCCTCTATGTATATCTGTCTCTGTCTCTATCCCTCTATGTATATCTGTCTCTGTCTCTATCCCTCTATGTATATCTGTCTCTGTCTTTCCCTCTATGTATATCTGTCTCTGTCTCTGTCTCTCTCCCTCTATGTTTATCTGTCTCTGTCTCTCTCCCTCTATGTATCTCTGTCTGTGTCTCTCCCTCTGTATATCTGTCTCTGTATCTCTCCCTCTATATATATCTGTCCCTGTCTCTCCCTCTATGTATCTCTGTCTCTGTCTCTGTCTTTCTCCCTCTATTTATTTCTGTCTCTGTCTCTCTCACTCTATGTATCTCTGTCTCTGTCTCTCCCTCTATGTGTCTCTGTCTCTCCCTCTATGTATATCTGTCTCTGTGTCTCTCCCTCTATGTATATATGTCTCTGTCTCTGTCCCTCTATGTATCTCTGTCTCTGTCTCTGTCTCTCTCCCTCTATGTATGTCTGTCTCTGTCTCTCCCTCTATGTATATCTGTCTCTGTATCTCTCCCTCTATATATATCTGTCCCTGTCTCTCCCTCTATGTATATCTGTCTCTGTCTCTCTCCCTCTATGTATATATGTCTCTGTCTCTCTCCCTCTATGGATCTCTGTCTCTGTCTCTGTCCCTCTATGTATCTCTGTCTCTGTCTCTGTCCCTGTCCCTCTATGTATATCTGTCTCTGTCCCTGTCCCTCTATGTATCTCTGTCTCTGTCTCTCTCCCTCTATGCTTATCTGTCTCTCTATGTATATCTGTCTCTGTCTCTCCCACTATGTATATCTGTCCCTCTATGCTTATCTGTATCTCTATGTATATCTGTCTCTGTCTCTCTCCCTCTATGTATATCTGTCCTAGTCTCTCCCTCTATGTATATCTGTCCCTGTCTCTCCCTCTATGTATATATGTCTCTGTCTCTCTCCCTCTATGTATATCTGTCTCTGTCTCTCTCCCTCTATGTATATCTGTCTCTGTCTCTCTCCCTCTATGTATATCTGTCCCTGTCTCTCCCTCTATGTATATCTGTCTCTGTCTCTCTCCCTCTATGTATATCTGTCTCTGTCTCTCTCCCTCTATGTATTTCTGTCTCTGTCTCTCTCACTCTATGTATCTCTGTCTGTGTCTCTCCCTCTGTATATCTGTCTCTGTCTCTCTCCCTCTATGTATATCTGTCTCTGTCTCTCTCCCTCTATGTATATCTGTCAGTCTCTCCCTCTATGTATATCTGTCTTTGTCTCTCCCTCTATGTATATTTGTCTCTGTCTCTCTCCCTCTATGTATATCTGTCTCTGTCTCTCTCCCTCTATGTATACAGTGCCTTGCGAATGTATTCGGCCCCCTTGAACTTTGCGACCTTTTGCCACATTTCAGGCTTCAAACATAAAGATATAAAACTGTATTTTTTTGTGAAGAATCAACAACAAGTGGGACACAATCATGAAGTGGAACGACATTTATTGGATGTTGGATTTTTTATTCTCTTCCTCTGTATCTGTCTCTCTCCCTCTAAGTATATCTGTCTCTGTCTCTCTCCCTCTATGTATATCTGTCTCTGTCTCTCTCCCTCTAAGTATATCTGTCTCTGTCTCTCTCCCTCTATGTATATCTGTCTCTGTCTCTCTCCCTCTAAGTATATCTGTCTCTGTCTCTCCCTCTATGTTTATCTGTCTCTCTCCCTCTATGTTTATCTGTCTCTCTCCCTCTATGTATATCTGTCTCTGTCTCTCTCCCTCTATGTTTATCGGTCTCTCTCCCTCTATGTTTATCTGTCTCTCTCCCTCTATGTATATCTGTCTCTGTTTCTCCCTCTGTGTATTTCTGTCTCTGTCTCTCTCCCTCTATGTATATCTGTCTCTGTCTCTCCCTCTATGTATATCTGTCTCTGTCTCTCCCTCTATGTATATCTGTCTCTGTCTTTCTCCCTCTATGTATATCTGTCTCTGTCTCTCTCCCTCTATGTATATCTGTCTCTGTCTCTCTCCCTCTAAGTATATCTGTCTCTGTCTCTCTCCCTCTATGTATATCTGTCTCTGTCTCTCTCCCTCTAAGTATATCTGTCTCTGTCTCTCCCTCTATGTTTATCTGTCTCTCCCTCTATGTTTATCTGTCTCTCTCCCTCTATGTATATCTGTCTCTGTCTCTCTCCCTCTATGTTTATCGGTCTCTCTCCCTCTATGTTTATCTGTCTCTCTCCCTCTATGTATATCTGTCTCTGTTTCTCCCTCTGTGTATTTCTGTCTCTCCCTCTCTCCCTCTATGTATATCTGTCTCTGTCTCTCCCACTATGTATATCTGTCTCTGTCTTTCTCCCTCTATGTATATCTGTCTCTGTCTCTCTCCCTCTATGTATATCTGTCTCTGTCCCTCTCCCTCTATGTATATCTGTCTCTGGCTTTCTCTCTCTATGTATATCTGTCTCTGTCTTTCTCCCTCTATGTATATCTGTCTCTGTCTCTTTCCCTCTAAGTATATCTGTCTCTGTCTTTCTCCCTCTATGTATATCTGTCTCTGTCTCTCTCCCTCTATGTATATCTGTCTCTGTCCCTCTCCCTCTATGTATATCTGTCTCTGGCTTTCTCTCTCTATGTATATCTGTCTCTGTCTTTCTCCCTCTATGTATATCTGTCTCTGTCTCTTTCCCTCTATGTATATCTGTCTCTGTCTCTGTCTCTCCCTCTATGTATATCTGTCTCTGTCTTTCTCCCTCTATGTATATCTGTCTCTGTCTTTCTCTCTCTATGTATATCTGTCTCTGTCTCTCTCCCTCTATGTATATCTGTCTCTGTCTCTTTCCCTCTAAGTATATCTGTCTCTGTCTCTCTCCCTCTATGTATATCTGTCTCTGTCTCTCTCCCTCTACGTTTATCTGTCTCTCTCCCTCTATGTATATATGTCTCTGTCTCTCTCCCTCTATGTATATCTGTCTCTGTCTCTCTCCCTCTAAGTATATCTGTCTCTGTCTCTCTCCCTCTATGTATATCTGTCTCTGTCTCTCTCCCTCTAAGTATATCTGTCTCTGTCTCTCTCCCTCTATGTATATCTGTCTCTCTCCCTCTATGTTTATCTGTCTCTCTCCCTCTATGTATATCTGTCTCTGTCTCTCCCTCTATGTATTTCTGTCTCTGTCTTTCTCCCTCTATGTATATCTGTCTCTGTCTCTGTCTCTCTCCTTCTTTGTATCTCTGTCTCTGTCTCTCCCTCTATGTATATCTGTCTCTGTCTCTCCCTCTATGTATATCTGTCTCTGTCTCTCTCCCTCTATGTATATCTGTCTCTGTCTCTCCCTCTATGTATATCTGTCTCTGTCTTTCTCCCTCTATGTATATCTGTCTCTGTCTTTCTCCCTCTATGTATATCTGTCTCTGTCTTTCTCACTCTATTTATCTCTGTCTCTGTCTCTCTCCTTCTATGTATATCTGTCTCAGTCTCTCTCCCTCTCTTCCTCTGTCTCTGTCTCTCTCCCTCTATGTATATCTGTCTCAGTCTCTCTCCCTCTCTTCCTCTGTCTCTGTCTCTCTCCCTCTATGTATATTTGTCTCTCTCCTTCTATGTATATCTGTCGCTCTCCCTCTATGTATCTCTGTCTCTGTCTCTCTCCTTCTATGTATATCTGTCTCAGTCTCTCTCCCTCTCTTCCTCTGTATCTGTCTCTCTCCCTCTAAGTATATCTGTCTCTGTCTCTCTCCCTCTATGTATATCTGTCTCTGTCTCTCTCCCTCTAAGTATATCTGTCTCTGTCTCTCTCCCTCTATGTATATCTTTCTCTGTCTCTCTCCCTCTAAGTATATCTGTCTCTGTCTCTCCCTCTATGTTTATCTGTCTCTCTCCCTCTATGTTTATCTGTCTCTCTCCCTCTATGTATATCTCTCTCTGTCTCTCTCCCTCTATGTTTATCGGTCTCTCTCCCTCTATGTTTATCTGTCTCTCTCCCTCTATGTATATCTGTCTCTGTTTCTCCCTCTGTGTATTTCTGTCTCTGTCTCTCTCCCTCTATGTATATCTGTCTCTGTCTCTCCCTCTATGTATATCTGTCTCTGTCTCTCCCTCTATGTATATCTGTCTCTGTCTTTCTCCCTCTATGTATATCTGTCTCTGTCTCTCTCCCTCTATGTATATCTGTCTCTGTCTCTCTCCCTCTAAGTATATCTGTCTCTGTCTCTCTCCCTCTATGTATATCTGTCTCTGTCTCTCTCCCTCTAAGTATATCTGTCTCTGTCTCTCCCTCTATGTTTATCTGTCTCTCTCCCTCTATGTTTATCTGTCTCTCTCCCTCTATGTATATCTGTCTCTGTCTCTCTCCCTCTATGTTTATCGGTCTCTCTCCCTCTATGTTTATCTGTCTCTCTCCCTCTATGTATATCTGTCTCTGTTTCTCCCTCTGTGTATTTCTGTCTCTGTCTCTCTCCCTCTATGTATATATGTCTCTGTCTCTCCCTCTATGTATATCTGTCTCTGTCTTTCTCCCTCTATGTATATCTGTCTCTGTCTCTCTCCCTCTATGTATATCTGTCTCTGTCTTTCTCCCTCTATGTATATCTGTCTCTGTCTTTCTCCCTCTATGTATATCTGTCTCTGTCTTTCTCTCTCTATGTATATCTGTCTCTGTCTCTGTCTCTCCATCTATGTATATCTGTCTCTGTCTCTCTCCCTCTATGTATATCTGTCTCTGTCTCTCTCCCTCTAAGTATATCTCTCTCTGTCTCTCTCCCTCTATGTATATCTGTCTCTGTCTCTCTCCCTCTATGTTTATCTGTCTCTCTCCCTCTATGTATATATGTCTCTGTCTCTCTCCCTCTATGTATATCTGTCTCTGTCTCTCTCCCTCTAAGTATATCTGTCTCTGTCTCTCTCCCTCTATGTATATCTGTCTCTGTCTCTCTCCCTCTAAGTATATCTGTCTCTGTCTCTCTCCCTCTATGTATATCTGTCTCTGTCTCTCTCCCTCTAAGTATATCTGTCTCTGTCTCTCTCCCTCTATGTATATCTGTCTCTCTCCCTCTATGTATATCTGTCTCTGTCTCTCTCCCTCTAAGTATATCTGTCTCTGTCTCTCTCCCTCTATGTATATCTGTCTCTGTCTCTCTCCCTCTAAGTATATCTGTCTCTGTCTCTCTCCCTCTATGTATATCTGTCTCTGTCTCTCTCCCTCTAAGTATATCTGTCTCTGTCTCTCTCCCTCTATGTATATCTGTCTCTGTCTTTCTCTCTCTATGTATATCTGTCTCTGTCTCTGTCTCTCCATCTATGTATATCTGTCTCTGTCTTTCTCCCTCTATGTATATCTGTCTTTGTCTTTCTCCCTCTATGTATATCTGTCTCTGTCTCTCTCCCTCTATGTATATCTGTCTCTGTCCCTCTCCCTCTATGTATATCTGTCTCTGTCTTTCTCTCTCTATGTATATCTGTCTTTGTCTCTGTCTCTCCATCTATGTATATCTGTCTCTGTCTTTCTCTCTCTATGTATATCTGTCTCTGTCTCTCTCCCTCTATGTATATCTGTCTCTGTCTCTCTCCCTCTAAGTATATCTCTCTCTGTCTCTCTCCCTCTATGTATATCTGTCTCTGTCTCTCTCCCTCTATGTTTATCTGTCTCTCTCCCTCTATGTATATATGTCTCTGTCTCTCTCCCTCTATGTATATCTGTCTCTGTCTCTCTCCCTCTAAGTATATCTGTCTCTGTCTCTCTCCCTCTATGTATATCTGTCTCTGTCTCTCTCCCTCTAAGTATATCTGTCTCTGTCTCTCTCCCTCTATGTATATCTGTCTCTGTCTCTCTCCCTCTAAGTATATCTGTCTGTCTCTCTCCCTCTATGTATATCTGTCTCTCTCCCTCTATGTATATCTGTCTCTGTCTCTCTCCCTCTAAGTATATCTGTCTCTGTCTCTCTCCCTCTATGTATATCTGTCTCTGTCTCTCTCCCTCTAAGTATATCTGTCTCTGTCTCTCTCCCTCTATGTATATCTGTCTCTGTCTCTCTCCCTCTAAGTATATCTGTCTCTGTCTCTCTCCCTCTATGTATATCTGTCTCTGTCTCTCTCCCTCTATGTATATCTGTCTCTGTCTCTCTCCCTCTAAGTATATCTGTCTCTGTCTCTCTCCCTCTATGTATATCTGTCTCTCTCCCTCTATGTATATCTGTCTCTGTCTCTCTCCCTCTAAGTATATCTGTCTCTGTCTCTCTCCCTCTATGTATCTTTGTCTTTCTCCCTCTATGTATATCTGTCTCTGTCTCTCTCCCTCTATGTATATCTGTCTCTGTCCCTCTCCCTCTATGTATATCTGTCTCTGTCTTTCTCTCTCTATGTATATCTGTCTTTGTCTCTGTCTCTCCATCTATGTATATCTGTCTCTGTCTTTCTCTCTCTATGTATATCTGTCTCTGTCTCTCTCCCTCTATGTATATCTGTCTCTGTCTCTCTCCCTCTAAGTATATCTCTCTCTGTCTCTCTCCCTCTATGTATATCTGTCTCTGTCTCTCTCCCTCTATGTTTATCTGTCTCTCTCCCTCTATGTATATATGTCTCTGTCTCTCTCCCTCTATGTATATCTGTCTCTGTCTCTCTCCCTCTAAGTATATCTGTCTCTGTCTCTCTCCCTCTATGTATATCTGTCTCTGTCTCTCTCCCTCTAAGTATATCTGTCTCTGTCTCTCTCCCTCTATGTATATCTGTCTCTGTCTCTCTCCCTCTAAGTATATCTGTCTGTCTCTCTCCCTCTATGTATATCTGTCTCTCTCCCTCTATGTATATCTGTCTCTGTCTCTCTCCCTCTAAGTATATCTGTCTCTGTCTCTCTCCCTCTATGTATATCTGTCTCTGTCTCTCTCCCTCTAAGTATATCTGTCTCTGTCTCTCTCCCTCTATGTATATCTGTCTCTGTCTCTCTCCCTCTATGTATATCTGTCTCTGTCTCTCTCCCTCTAAGTATATCTGTCTCTGTCTCTCTCCCTCTATGTATATCTGTCTCTCTCCCTCTATGTATATCTGTCTCTGTCTCTCTCCCTCTAAGTATATCTGTCTCTGTCTCTCTCCCTCTATGTATCTCTGTCTCTCTCCCTCTATGTATATCTGTCTCTGTCTCTCTCCCTCTAAGTATATCTGTCTCTGTCTCTCTCCCTCTATGTATATCTGTCTCTGTCTCTCTCCCTCTAAGTATATCTGTCTCTGTCTCTCCCTCTATGTTTATCTGTCTCTCTCCCTCTATGTTTATCTGTCTCTCTCCCTCTATGTATATCTGTCTCTGTCTCTCTCCCTCTATGTTTATCGGTCTCTCTCCCTCTATGTTTATCTGTCTCTCTCCCTCTATGTATATCTGTCTCTGTTTCTCCCTCTGTGTATTTCTGTCTCTGTCTCTCTCCCTCTATGTATATCTGTCTCTGTCTCTCCCTCTATGTATATCTGTCTCTGTCTTTCTCCCTCTATGTATATCTGTCTCTGTCTCTCTCCCTCTATGTATATCTGTCTCTGTCCCTCTCCCTCTATGTATATCTGTCTCTGTCTTTCTCTCTCTATGTATATCTGTCTCTGTCTCTGTCTCTCCCTCTATGTATATCTGTCTCTGTCTTTCTCCCTCTAAGTATATCTGTCTCTGTCTCTCTCCCTCTATGTATATCTGTCTCTGTCTCTCTCCCTCTAAGTATATCTGTCTCTGTCTCTCTCCCTCTATGTATATCTGTCTCTGTCTCTCTCCCTCTAAGTATATCTGTCTCTGTCTCTCTCCCTCTATGTATATCTGTCTCTCTCCCTCTATGTATATCTGTCTCTGTCTCTCTCCCTCTAAGTATATCTGTCTCTGTCTCTCTCCCTCTATGTATATCTGTCTCTGTCTCTCTCCCTCTAAGTATATCTGTCTCTGTCTCTCTCCCTCTATGTATATCTGTCTCTGTCTCTCTCCCTCTAAGTATATCTGTCTCTGTCTCTCTCCCTCTATGTATATCTGTCTCTGTCTTTCTCTCTCTATGTATATCTGTCTCTGTCTCTGTCTCTCCATCTATGTATATCTGTCTCTGTCTTTCTCCCTCTATGTATATCTGTCTTTGTCTTTCTCCCTCTATGTATATCTGTCTCTGTCTCTCTCCCTCTATGTATATCTGTCTCTGTCCCTCTCCCTCTATGTATATCTGTCTCTGTCTTTCTCTCTCTATGTATATCTGTCTTTGTCTCTGTCTCTCCATCTATGTATATCTGTCTCTGTCTTTCTCTCTCTATGTATATCTGTCTCTGTCTCTCTCCCTCTATGTATATCTGTCTCTGTCTCTCTCCCTCTAAGTATATCTCTCTCTGTCTCTCTCCCTCTATGTATATCTGTCTCTGTCTCTCTCCCTCTATGTTTATCTGTCTCTCTCCCTCTATGTATATATGTCTCTGTCTCTCTCCCTCTATGTATATCTGTCTCTGTCTCTCTCCCTCTAAGTATATCTGTCTCTGTCTCTCTCCCTCTATGTATATCTGTCTCTGTCTCTCTCCCTCTAAGTATATCTGTCTCTGTCTCTCTCCCTCTATGTATATCTGTCTCTGTCTCTCTCCCTCTAAGTATATCTGTCTGTCTCTCTCCCTCTATGTATATCTGTCTCTCTCCCTCTATGTATATCTGTCTCTGTCTCTCTCCCTCTAAGTATATCTGTCTCTGTCTCTCTCCCTCTATGTATATCTGTCTCTGTCTCTCTCCCTCTAAGTATATCTGTCTCTGTCTCTCTCCCTCTATGTATATCTGTCTCTGTCTCTCTCCCTCTAAGTATATCTGTCTCTGTCTCTCTCCCTCTATGTATATCTGTCTCTGTCTCTCTCCCTCTATGTATATCTGTCTCTGTCTCTCTCCCTCTAAGTATATCTGTCTCTGTCTCTCTCCCTCTATGTATATCTGTCTCTCTCCCTCTATGTATATCTGTCTCTGTCTCTCTCCCTCTAAGTATATCTGTCTCTGTCTCTCTCCCTCTATGTATCTTTGTCTTTCTCCCTCTATGTATATCTGTCTCTGTCTCTCTCCCTCTATGTATATCTGTCTCTGTCCCTCTCCCTCTATGTATATCTGTCTCTGTCTTTCTCTCTCTATGTATATCTGTCTTTGTCTCTGTCTCTCCATCTATGTATATCTGTCTCTGTCTTTCTCTCTCTATGTATATCTGTCTCTGTCTCTCTCCCTCTATGTATATCTGTCTCTGTCTCTCTCCCTCTAAGTATATCTCTCTCTGTCTCTCTCCCTCTATGTATATCTGTCTCTGTCTCTCTCCCTCTATGTTTATCTGTCTCTCTCCCTCTATGTATATATGTCTCTGTCTCTCTCCCTCTATGTATATCTGTCTCTGTCTCTCTCCCTCTAAGTATATCTGTCTCTGTCTCTCTCCCTCTATGTATATCTGTCTCTGTCTCTCTCCCTCTAAGTATATCTGTCTCTGTCTCTCTCCCTCTATGTATATCTGTCTCTGTCTCTCTCCCTCTAAGTATATCTGTCTGTCTCTCTCCCTCTATGTATATCTGTCTCTCTCCCTCTATGTATATCTGTCTCTGTCTCTCTCCCTCTAAGTATATCTGTCTCTGTCTCTCTCCCTCTATGTATATCTGTCTCTGTCTCTCTCCCTCTAAGTATATCTGTCTCTGTCTCTCTCCCTCTATGTATATCTGTCTCTGTCTCTCTCCCTCTATGTATATCTGTCTCTGTCTCTCTCCCTCTAAGTATATCTGTCTCTGTCTCTCTCCCTCTATGTATATCTGTCTCTCTCCCTCTATGTATATCTGTCTCTGTCTCTCTCCCTCTAAGTATATCTGTCTCTGTCTCTCTCCCTCTATGTATCTTTGTCTCTCTCCCTCTATGTATATCTGTCTCTGTCTCTCTCCCTCTAAGTATATCTGTCTCTGTCTCTCTCCCTCTATGTATATCTGTCTCTGTCTCTCTCCCTCTAAGTATATCTGTCTCTGTCTCTCCCTCTATGTTTATCTGTCTCTCTCCCTCTATGTTTATCTGTCTCTCTCCCTCTATGTATATCTGTCTCTGTCTCTCTCCCTCTATGTTTATCGGTCTCTCTCCCTCTATGTTTATCTGTCTCTCTCCCTCTATGTATATCTGTCTCTGTTTCTCCCTCTGTGTATTTCTGTCTCTGTCTCTCTCCCTCTATGTATATCTGTCTCTGTCTCTCCCTCTATGTATATCTGTCTCTGTCTTTCTCCCTCTATGTATATCTGTCTCTGTCTCTCTCCCTCTATGTATATCTGTCTCTGTCCCTCTCCCTCTATGTATATCTGTCTCTGTCTTTCTCTCTCTATGTATATCTGTCTCTGTCTCTGTCTCTCCCTCTATGTATATCTGTCTCTGTCTTTCTCCCTCTATGTATATCTGTCTCTGTCTTTCTCTCTCTATGTATATCTGTCTCTGTCTCTCTCCCTCTATGTATATCTGTCTCTGTCTCTCTCCCTCTAAGTATATCTGTCTCTGTCTCTCTCCCTCTATGTATATCTGTCTCTGTCTCTCTCCCTCTATGTTTATCTGTCTCTCTCCCTCTATGTATATATGTCTCTGTCTCTCTCCCTCTATGTATATCTGTCTCTGTCTCTCTCCCTCTAAGTATATCTGTCTCTGTCTCTCTCCCTCTATGTATATCTGTCTCTGTCTCTCTCCCTCTAAGTATATCTGTCTCTGTCTCTCTCCCTCTATGTATATCTGTCTCTGTCTCTCTCCCTCTAAGTATATCTGTCTCTGTCTCTCTCCCTCTATGTATATCTGTCTCTCTCCCTCTATGTATATCTGTCTCTGTCTCTCTCCCTCTAAGTATATCTGTCTCTGTCTCTCTCCCTCTATGTATCTCTGTCTCTCTCCCTCTATGTATATCTGTCTCTGTCTCTCTCCCTCTAAGTATGTCTGTCTCTGTCTCTCTCCCTCTATGTATATCTGTCTCTGTCTCTCTCCCTCTAAGTATATCTGTCTCTGTCTCTCTCCCTCTATGTATATCTGTCTCTGTCTCTCTCCCTCTAAGTATATCCGTCTCTGTCTCTCCCTCTATGTTTATCTGTCTCTCTCCCTCTATGTTTATCTGTCTCTCTCCCTCTATGTTTATCTGTCTCTCTCCCTCTATGTATATCTGTCTCTGTCTCTCTCCCTCTATGTTTATCTGTCTCTCTCCCTCTATGTTTATCTGTGTCTCTCCCTCTATGTATATCTGTCTCTGTCTCTCTCCCTCTAAGTATATCTGTCTCTGTCTCTCTCCCTCTATGTATATCTGTCTCTGTCTCTCTCCCTCTAAGTATATCTGTCTCTGTCTCTCCCTCTATGTTTATCTGTCTCTCTCCCTCTATGTTTATCTGTCTCTCTCCCTCTATGTATATCTGTCTCTGTCTCTCTCCCTCTATGTTTATCTGTCTCTCTCCCTCTATGTTTATCTGTCTCTCTCCCTCTATGTATATCTGTCTCTGTTTCTCCCTCTGTGTATTTCTGTCTCTGTCTCTCTCCCTCTATGTATATCTGTCTCTGTCTTTCTCCCTCTATGTATATCTGTCTCTGTCTCTCTCCCTCTATGTATATCTGTCTCTGTCCCTCTCCCTCTATGTATATCTGTCTCTGTCTTTCTCCCTCTATGTATATCTGTCTCTGTCTTTCTCTCTCTATGTATATCTGTCTCTGTCTCTGTCCCTCTATGTATATCTGTCTCTGTCTCTCTCCCTCTATGTTTATCTGTCTCTCTCCCTCTATGTTTATCTGTCTCTCTCCCTCTATGTATATCTGTCTCTGTCTCTCCCTCTATGTATTTCTGTCTCTGTCTTTCTCCCTCTATGTATATCTGTCTCTGTCTCTGTCTCTCTCCTTCTTTGTATCTCTGTCTCTGTCTCTCCGTCTATGTATATCTGTCTCTGTCTCTCCCTCTATGTATATCTGTCTCTGTCTCTCTCCCTCTATGTATATCTGTCTCTGTCTCTCCCTCTATGTATATCTGTCTCTGTCTTTCTCCCTCTATGTATATCTGTCTCTGTCTTTCTCCCTCTATGTATATCTGTCTCTGTCTTTCTCACTCTATTTATCTCTGTCTCTGTCTCTCTCCTTCTATGTATATCTGTCTCAGTCTCTCTCCCTCTCTTCCTCTGTCTCTGTCTCTCTCCCTCTATGTATATCTGTCTCAGTCTCTCTCCCTCTCTTCCTCTGTCTCTGTCTCTCTCCCTCTATGTATATTTGTCTCTCTCCTTCTATGTATATCTGTCGCTCTCCCTCTATGTATCTCTGTCTCTGTCTCGCTCCTTCTATGTATATCTGTCTCAGTCTCTCTCCCTCTCTTCCTCTGTATCTGTGTCTCTCCCTCTATGTATATCTGTCTCAGTCTCTCTCCCTCTCTTCCTCTGTCGCTGTCTCTCTCCCTCTATGTATATTTGTCTCTCTCCCTCTATGTATATTTGTCTCTCTCCCTCTCTGTGTCTCTGTCCCTCTCCCTCTCTGTGTCTCTGTCCCTCTCCCTCTCTTTGTCTCTGTCCCTCTCCCTGTCTGTGTCTCTGTCCCTCTCCCTCTCTGTGTCTCTGTCCCTCTCCCTCTCTGTTTCTCTTTCCCTCTCCCTCTCTGTGTCTCTGTCCCTCTCCCTCTGTGTCTCTCTCCCTGTGTCTCTGTCCCTCTCCCTCTCTGTGTCTCTGTCCCTCTCCCTCTCTGTGTCTCTGTCCCTCTCCCGCTCCCTCTCTGTCCCTCTCCCTCTCTGTATCTCTCTCTGTCCCTCTCTGTATCTCTCTCTGTCCCTCTCTGTATCTCTCTCTGTCCCTCTCTGTATCTCTCTCTCTCTGTTCCTCTCTGTATCTCTCTCTCTGTATCTCTCTCTGTCCCTCTCTGTATCTCTCTCTGTCCCTCTCTGTATCTCTCTCTCTGTCCCTCTCTGTATCTCTCTCTATGTTCCTCTCTGTATCTCTCTCTCTGTATCTCTCTCTGTCCCTCTCTGTATCTCAATTCAATTCAATTCAATTCAAGGGCTTTATTGGCATGGGAAACATGTGTTAACATTGCCAAAGCAAGTGAGGTAGACAACATACAAAGTGAATATATAAAGTGAAAAAAAACAAAAATTAACAGTAAACATTACACATACAGAAGTTTCAAAACAGTCAAGACATTACAAATGTCATATTATATATATATATACAGTGTTTTAACAATGTACAAATGGTTAAAGGACACAAGATAAAATAAATAAGCTTAAATATGGGTTGTATTTACAATGGTCTTTGTTCTTCACTGGTTGCCCTTTTCTCATGGCAACAGGTCACAAATCTTGCTGCTGTGATGGCACACTGTGGAATTTCACCCAGTAGATATGGGAGTTTTTCAAAATTGGATTTGTTTTCGAATTCTTTGTGGATCTGAGGGAAATATGTCTCTCTAATATGGTCATACATTGGGCAGGAGGTTAGGAACTGACCCAAAATTCCTTAATTTTGGGTCAGTCACAGTGGTCAGGTATTCCGCCGCTGTGTACTCTCTGTTTAGGGCCAAATAGCATTCTAGTTTGCTCTCTTTTTTTGTTAATTGTTTCCAATGTGTCAAGTAATTATCTTTTTGTTTTCTCATGATTTGGTTGGGTCTAATTGTGCTGTTGCCCTCTCTGTATCTCTCTCTCTGTGTCTCTCTCTGTCCCTCTCTGTATCTCTCTCTCTGTTCCTCTCTGTATCTCTCTCTCTGTCCCTCTCTGTATCTCTCTCTCTGTTCCTCTCTGTATCTCTCTCTCTCTGTATCTCTCTCTGTCCCTCTCTGTATCTCTCTCTCTGTATCTCTCTCTGTCCCTCTCTGTATCTCTCTCTCTGTCCCTCTCTGTATCTCTCTCTCTGTCCCTCTCTGTATCTCTCTCTCTGTCCCTCTCTCTATCTCTCTCTCTGTTCCTCTCCCTCTCTGTATCTCTCTCTCTGTCCCTCTCTGTATCTCTCTCTGTCCCTCTCTGTATCTCTCTCTCTGTCCCTCTCTGTAGCTCTCTCTCTGTCCCTCTCTGTATCTCTCTCTCTGTTCCTCTCCCTCTCCCTCTCTGTATCTCTCTCTCTGTCCTTCTCTGTATCTCTCTCTCTGTTCATCTCTGTATCTCTCTCTCTGTCCCTCTCTGTATCTCTCTCTCTGTCCTTCTCTGTATCTCTCTCTCTGTCCCTCTCTGTATCTCTCTCTCTGTTCATCTCTGTATCTCTCTCTCTGTCCCTCTCTGTATCTCTCTCTCTGTCCCTCTCTGTATCGCTCTCTCTGTTTCTCTCTGTATCTCTCTCTCTGTTCCTCTCTGTATCTCTCTCTCTGTCCCTCTCTGTATCTCTCTCTCTGTTCCTCTCCCTCTCCCTCTCTGTATCTCTCTCTCTGTCCTTCTCTGTATCTCTCTCTCTGTCCCTCTCTGTATCTCTCTCTCTGTTCATCTCTGTATCTCTCTCTCTGTTCCTCTCTGTATCTCTCTCTCTGTCCCTCTCTGTATCTCTCTCTCTGTTCCTCTCCCTCTCCCTCTCTGTATCTCTCTCTCTGTATCTCTCTGTTCCTCTCTGTATCTCTCTCTGTTCCTCTCCCTCTCTTTATCTCTCTCTCTCTCTGTCTCTCTATCTCTGGGGCTCTGTGATGCTCCTATGGAGGCCCACTGGAGAGTAGTGAGCTTGCTTGTCACTTCCCTACCTTTGAACTAAGTACAGTTCTCTGTCTGAACACTCCCAGCTCCCAACTGCTACTGCTGGGAGGACTATCAGACACAACGCCTAGCTCAGTCAATCTCACCTACTACTGCTGGGAGGACTATCAGACACAACGCCTAGCTCAGTCAATCCCACCTACTACTGCTGGGAGGACTATCAGACACAACGTCTAGCTCAGTCAATCCCACCTACTACTGCTGGGAGGACTATCAGACACAACGCCTAGCTCAGTCAATCCCACCTACTACTGCTGGGAGGACTATCAGACACAACGCCTAGCTCAGTCAATCCCACCTACTACTGCTGGGAGGACTATCAGACACAACGCCTAGCTCAGTCAATCCCACCTACTACTGCTGGGAGGACTATCAGATACAACGCCTAGCTCAGTCAATCCCACCTACTACTGCTGGGAGGACTATCAGACACAACGCCTAGCTCAGTCAATCCCACCTACTACTGCTGGGAGGACTATCAGACACAACGCCTAGCTCAGTCAATCCCACCTACTACTGCTGGGAGGACTATCAGACACAACGCCTAGCTCAGTCAATCCCACCTACTACTGCTGGGAGGACTATCAGACACAACGCCTAGCTCAGTCAATCCCACCTACTACTGCTGGGAGGACTATCAGACACAACGCCTAGCTCAGTCAATCCCACCTACTACTGCTGGGAGGACTATCAGACACAACGCCTAGCTCAGTCAATCCCACCTACTACTGCTGGGAGGACTATCAGACACAACGCCTAGCTCAGTCAATCCCACCTACTACTGCTGGGAGGACTATCAGACACAACGCCTAGCTCAGTCAATCCCACCTACTACTGCTGGGAGGACTATCAGACACAACGCCTAGTTCAGTCAATCCCACCTACTGCTGCTGGGAGGACTATCAGACACAACGCCTAGCTCAGTCAATCCCACCTACTACTGCTGGGAGGACTATCAGACACAACGCCTAGCTCAGTCAATCCCACCTACTACTGCTGGGAGGACTATCAGACACAACGCCTAGCTCAGTCAATCCCACCTACTACTGCTGGGAGGACTATCAGACACAACGCCTAGCTCAGTCAATCCCACCTACTACTGCTGGGAGGACTATCAGACACAACGCCTAGCTCAGTCAATCCCACCTACTACTGCTGGGAGGACTATCAGACACAACGCCTAGCTCAGTCAATCCCACCTACTACTGCTGGGAGGACTATCAGACACAACGTCTAGCTCAGTCAATCCCACCTACTACTGCTGGGAGGACTATCAGACACAACGCCTAGCTCAGTCAATCCCACCTACTACTGCTGGGAGGACTATCAGACACAACGTCTAGCTCAGTCAATCCCACCTACTACTGCTGGGAGGACTATCAGACACAACGTCTAGCTCAGTCAATCCCACCTACTACTGCTGGGAGGACTATCAGACACAACGTCTAGCTCAGTCAATCCCACCTACTACTGCTGGGAGGACTATCAGACACAACGCCTAGCTCAGTCAATCCCACCTACTACTGCTGGGAGGACTATCAGACACAACGCCTAGCTCAGTCAATCCCACCTACTACTGCTGGGAGGACTATCAGACACAACGCCTAGCTCAGTCAATCCCACCTACTACTGCTGGGAGGACTATCAGACACAACGCCTAGCTCAGTCAATCCCACCTACTACTGCTGGGAGGACTATCAGACACAACGCCTAGCTCAGTCAATCCCACCTACTACTGCTGGGAGGACTATCAGACACAACGCCTAGCTCAGTCAATCCCACCTACTACTGCTGGGAGGACTATCAGACACAACGCCTAGCTCAGTCAATCCCACCTACTACTGCTGGGAGGACTATCAGACACAACGCCTAGCTCAGTCAATCCCACCTACTACTGCTGGGAGGACTATCAGACACAACGCCTAGTGCAGTCAATCCCACCTATTACTGCTGGGAGGACTATCAGACACAACGCCTAGCTCAGTCAATCCCACCTACTACTGCTGGGAGGACTATCAGACACAACGCCTAGCTCAGTCAATCCCACCTACTACTGCTGGGAGGACTATCAGACACAACGCCTAGCTCAGTCAATCCCACCTACTACTGCTGGGAGGACTATCAGACACAACGCCTAGCTCAGTCAATCCCACCTACTACTGCTGGGAGGACTATCAGACACAACGCCTAGCTCAGTCAATCCCACCTACTACTGCTGGGAGGACTATCAGACACAACGTCTAGCTCAGTCAATCCCACCTACTACTGCTGGGAGGACTATCAGACACAACGCCTAGCTCAGTCAATCCCACCTACTACTGCTGGGAGGACTATCAGACACAACGTCTAGCTCAGTCAATCCCACCTACTACTGCTGGGAGGACTATCAGACACAACGTCTAGCTCAGTCAATCCCACCTACTACTGCTGGGAGGACTATCAGACACAACGTCTAGCTCAGTCAATCCCACCTACTACTGCTGGGAGGACTATCAGACACAACGCCTAGCTCAGTCAATCCCACCTACTACTGCTGGGAGGACTATCAGACACAACGCCTAGCTCAGTCAATCCCACCTACTACTGCTGGGAGGACTATCAGACACAACGCCTAGCTCAGTCAATCCCACCTACTACTGCTGGGAGGACTATCAGACACAACGCCTAGCTCAGTCAATCCCACCTACTACTGCTGGGAGGACTATCAGACACAACGCCTAGCTCAGTCAATCCCACCTACTACTGCTGGGAGGACTATCAGACACAACGCCTAGCTCAGTCAATCCCACCTACTACTGCTGGGAGGACTATCAGACACAACGCCTAGCTCAGTCAATCCCACCTACTACTGCTGGGAGGACTATCAGACACAACGCCTAGCTCAGTCAATCCCACCTACTACTGCTGGGAGGACTATCAGACACAACGCCTAGCTCAGTCAATCCCACCTACTACTGCTGGGAGGACTATCAGACACAACGCCTAGCTCAGTCAATCCCACCTACTACTGCTGGGAGGACTATCAGACACAACGCCTAGCTCAGTCAATCCCACCTACTACTGCTGGGAGGACTATCAGACACAACGTCTAGCTCAGTCAATCCCACCTACTACTGCTGGGAGGACTATCAGACACAACGCCTAGCTCAGTCAATCCCACCTACTACTGCTGGGAGGACTATCAGACACAACGTCTAGCTCAGTCAATCCCACCTACTACTGCTGGGAGGACTATCAGACACAACGTCTAGCTCAGTCAATCCCACCTACTACTGCTGGGAGGACTATCAGACACAACGTCTAGCTCAGTCAATCCCACCTACTACTGCTGGGAGGACTATCAGACACAACGCCTAGCTCAGTCAATCCCACCTACTACTGCTAGGAGGACTATCAGACACAACGCCTAGCTCAGTCAATCCCACCTACTACTGCTGGGAGGACTATCAGACACAACGCCTAGCTCAGTCAATCCCACCTACTACTGCTGGGAGGACTATCAGACACAACGCCTAGCTCAGTCAATCCCACCTACTACTGCTGGGAGGACTATCAGACACAACGCCTAGCTCAGTCAATCCCACCTACTACTGCTGGGAGGACTATCAGACACAACGCCTAGCTCAGTCAATCCCACCTACTACTGCTGGGAGGACTATCAGACACAACGCCTAGCTCAGTCAATCCCACCTACTACTGCTGGGAGGACTATCAGACACAACGCCTAGCTCAGTCAATCCCACCTACTACTGCTGGGAGGACTATCAGACACAACGCCTAGCTCAGTCAATCCCACCTACTACTGCTGGGAGGACTATCAGACACAACGCCTAGCTCAGTCAATCCCACCTGCTACTGCTGGGAGGACTATCAGACACAACGCCTAGCTCAGTCAATCCCACCTGCTACTGCTGGGAGGACTATCAGACACAACGCCTAGCTCAGTCAATCCCACCTACTACTGCTGGGAGGACTATCAGACACAACGCCTAGCTCAGTCAATCCCACCTACTACTGCTGGGAGGACTATCAGACACAACGCCTAGCTCAGTCAATCCCACCTACTACTGCTGGGAGGACTATCAGACACACCATGCCTAGCTCAGTCAATCCCACCTACTACTGCTGGGAGGACTATCAGACACACAACGCCTAGCTCAGTCAATCCCACCTACTACTGCTGGGAGGACTATCAGACACACAACGCCTAGGTCAGTCAATCCCACCTACTACTGCTGGGAGGACTATCAGACACAACGCCTAGCTCAGTCAATCCCACCTACTACTGCTGGGAGGACTATCAGACACAACGCCTAGCTCAGTCAATCCCACCTACTACTGCTGGGAGGACTATCAGACACAACGCCTAGCTCAGTCAATCCCACCTACTACTGCTTGGAGGACTATCAGACACAACGCCTAGCTCAGTCAATCCCACCTACTACTGCTGGGAGGACTATCAGACACAACGCCTAGCTCAGTCAATCCCACCTACTACTGCTGGGAGGACTATCAGACACAACGCCTAGCTCAGTCAATCCCACCTACTACTGCTGGGAGGACTATCAGACACAACGCCTAGCTCAGTCAATCCCACCTACTACTGCTGGGAGGACTATCAGACACAACGCCTAGCTCAGTCAATCCCACCTACTACTGCTGGGAGGACTATCAGACACAACGCCTAGCTCAGTCAATCCCACCTACTACTGCTGGGAGGACTATCAGACACAACGCCTAGCTCAGTCAATCCCACCTACTACTGCTGGGAGGACTATCAGACACAACGCCTAGCTCAGTCAATCCCACCTACTACTGCTGGGAGGACTATCAGACACAACGCCTAGCTCAGTCAATCCCACCTACTACTGCTGGGAGGACTATCAGACACAACGCCTAGCTCAGTCAATCCCACCTACTACTGCTGGGAGGACTATCAGACACAACGCCTAGCTCAGTCAATCCCACCTACTACTGCTGGGAGGACTATCAGACACAACGCCTAGCTCAGTCAATCCCACCTACTACTGCTGGGAGGACTATCAGACACAACGCCTAGCTCAGTCAATCCCACCTACTACTGCTGGGAGGACTATCAGACACAACGCCTAGCTCAGTCAATCCCACCTACTACTGCTGGGAGGACTATCAGACACAACGCCTAGCTCAGTCAATCCCACCTACTACTGCTGGGAGGACTATCAGACACAACGCCTAGCTCAGTCAATCCCACCTACTACTGCTGGGAGGACTATCAGACACAACGCCTAGCTCAGTCAATCCCACCTACTACTGCTGGGAGGACTATCAGACACAACGTCTAGCTCAGTCAATCCCACCTACTACTGCTGGGAGGACTATCAGACACAACGCCTAGCTCAGTCAATCCCACCTACTACTGCTGGGAGGACTATCAGACACAACGCCTAGCTCAGTCAATCCCACCTACTACTGCTGGGAGGACTATCAGACACAACGCCTAGCTCAGTCAATCCCACCTACTACTGCTGGGAGGACTATCAGACACAACGCCTAGCTCAGTCAATCCCACCTACTACTGCTGGGAGGACTATCAGACACAACGCCTAGCTCAGTCAATCCCACCTACTACTGCTGGGAGGACTATCAGACACAACGCCTAGCTCAGTCAATCCCACCTACTACTGCTGGGAGGACTATCAGACACAACGCCTAGCTCAGTCAATCCCACCTACTACTGCTGGGAGGACTATCAGACACAACGCCTAGCTCAGTCAATCCCACCTACTACTGCTGGGAGGACTATCAGACACAACGCCTAGTGCAGTCAATCCCACCTATTACTGCTGGGAGGACTATCAGACACAACGCCTAGCTCAGTCAATCCCACCTACTACTGCTGGGAGGACTATCAGACACAACGCCTAGCTCAGTCAATCCCACCTACTACTGCTGGGAGGACTATCAGACACAACGCCTAGCTCAGTCAATCCCACCTACTACTGCTGGGAGGACTATCAGACACAACGCCTAGCTCAGTCAATCCCACCTACTACTGCTGGGAGGACTATCAGACACAACGCCTAGCTCAGTCAATCCCACCTACTACTGCTGGGAGGACTATCAGACACAACGTCTAGCTCAGTCAATCCCACCTACTACTGCTGGGAGGACTATCAGACACAACGCCTAGCTCAGTCAATCCCACCTACTACTGCTGGGAGGACTATCAGACACAACGTCTAGCTCAGTCAATCCCACCTACTACTGCTGGGAGGACTATCAGACACAACGTCTAGCTCAGTCAATCCCACCTACTACTGCTGGGAGGACTATCAGACACAACGTCTAGCTCAGTCAATCCCACCTACTACTGCTGGGAGGACTATCAGACACAACGCCTAGCTCAGTCAATCCCACCTACTACTGCTGGGAGGACTATCAGACACAACGCCTAGCTCAGTCAATCCCACCTACTACTGCTGGGAGGACTATCAGACACAACGCCTAGCTCAGTCAATCCCACCTACTACTGCTGGGAGGACTATCAGACACAACGCCTAGCTCAGTCAATCCCACCTACTACTGCTGGGAGGACTATCAGACACAACGCCTAGCTCAGTCAATCCCACCTACTACTGCTGGGAGGACTATCAGACACAACGCCTAGCTCAGTCAATCCCACCTACTACTGCTGGGAGGACTATCAGACACAACGCCTAGCTCAGTCAATCCCACCTACTACTGCTGGGAGGACTATCAGACACAACGCCTAGCTCAGTCAATCCCACCTACTACTGCTGGGAGGACTATCAGACACAACGCCTAGCTCAGTCAATCCCACCTACTACTGCTGGGAGGACTATCAGACACAACGCCTAGCTCAGTCAATCCCACCTACTACTGCTGGGAGGACTATCAGACACAACGCCTAGCTCAGTCAATCCCACCTACTACTGCTGGGAGGACTATCAGACACAACGTCTAGCTCAGTCAATCCCACCTACTACTGCTGGGAGGACTATCAGACACAACGCCTAGCTCAGTCAATCCCACCTACTACTGCTGGGAGGACTATCAGACACAACGTCTAGCTCAGTCAATCCCACCTACTACTGCTGGGAGGACTATCAGACACAACGTCTAGCTCAGTCAATCCCACCTACTACTGCTGGGAGGACTATCAGACACAACGTCTAGCTCAGTCAATCCCACCTACTACTGCTGGGAGGACTATCAGACACAACGCCTAGCTCAGTCAATCCCACCTACTACTGCTAGGAGGACTATCAGACACAACGCCTAGCTCAGTCAATCCCACCTACTACTGCTGGGAGGACTATCAGACACAACGCCTAGCTCAGTCAATCCCACCTACTACTGCTGGGAGGACTATCAGACACAACGCCTAGCTCAGTCAATCCCACCTACTACTGCTGGGAGGACTATCAGACACAACGCCTAGCTCAGTCAATCCCACCTACTACTGCTGGGAGGACTATCAGACACAACGCCTAGCTCAGTCAATCCCACCTACTACTGCTGGGAGGACTATCAGACACAACGCCTAGCTCAGTCAATCCCACCTACTACTGCTGGGAGGACTATCAGACACAACGCCTAGCTCAGTCAATCCCACCTACTACTGCTGGGAGGACTATCAGACACAACGCCTAGCTCAGTCAATCCCACCTACTACTGCTGGGAGGACTATCAGACACAACGCCTAGCTCAGTCAATCCCACCTGCTACTGCTGGGAGGACTATCAGACACAACGCCTAGCTCAGTCAATCCCACCTGCTACTGCTGGGAGGACTATCAGACACAACGCCTAGCTCAGTCAATCCCACCTACTACTGCTGGGAGGACTATCAGACACAACGCCTAGCTCAGTCAATCCCACCTACTACTGCTGGGAGGACTATCAGACACAACGCCTAGCTCAGTCAATCCCACCTACTACTGCTGGGAGGACTATCAGACACACCATGCCTAGCTCAGTCAATCCCACCTACTACTGCTGGGAGGACTATCAGACACACAACGCCTAGCTCAGTCAATCCCACCTACTACTGCTGGGAGGACTATCAGACACACAACGCCTAGGTCAGTCAATCCCACCTACTACTGCTGGGAGGACTATCAGACACAACGCCTAGCTCAGTCAATCCCACCTACTACTGCTGGGAGGACTATCAGACACAACGCCTAGCTCAGTCAATCCCACCTACTACTGCTGGGAGGACTATCAGACACAACGCCTAGCTCAGTCAATCCCACCTACTACTGCTTGGAGGACTATCAGACACAACGCCTAGCTCAGTCAATCCCACCTACTACTGCTGGGAGGACTATCAGACACAACGCCTAGCTCAGTCAATCCCACCTACTACTGCTGGGAGGACTATCAGACACAACGCCTAGCTCAGTCAATCCCACCTACTACTGCTGGGAGGACTATCAGACACAACGCCTAGCTCAGTCAATCCCACCTACTACTGCTGGGAGGACTATCAGACACAACGCCTAGCTCAGTCAATCCCACCTACTACTGCTGGGAGGACTATCAGACACAACGCCTAGCTCAGTCAATCCCACCTACTACTGCTGGGAGGACTATCAGACACAACGCCTAGCTCAGTCAATCCCACCTACTACTGCTGGGAGGACTATCAGACACAACGCCTAGCTCAGTCAATCCCACCTACTACTGCTGGGAGGACTATCAGACACAACGCCTAGCTCAGTCAATCCCACCTACTACTGCTGGGAGGACTATCAGACACAACGCCTAGCTCAGTCAATCCCACCTACTACTGCTGGGAGGACTATCAGACACAACGCCTAGCTCAGTCAATCCCACCTACTACTGCTGGGAGGACTATCAGACACAACGCCTAGCTCAGTCAATCCCACCTACTACTGCTGGGAGGACTATCAGACACAACGCCTAGCTCAGTCAATCCCACCTACTACTGCTGGGAGGACTATCAGACACAACGCCTAGCTCAGTCAATCCCACCTACTACTGCTGGGAGGACTATCAGACACAACGCCTAGCTCAGTCAATCCCACCTACTACTGCTGGGAGGACTATCAGACACAACGCCTAGCTCAGTCAATCCCACCTACTACTGCTGGGAGGACTATCAGACACAACGCCTAGCTCAGTCAATCCCACCTACTACTGCTGGGAGGACTATCAGACACAACGTCTAGCTCAGTCAATCCCACCTACTACTGCTGGGAGGACTATCAGACACAACGCCTAGCTCAGTCAATCCCACCTACTACTGCTGGGAGGACTATCAGACACAACGCCTAGCTCAGTCAATCCCACCTACTACTGCTGGGAGGACTATCAGACACAACGCCTAGCTCAGTCAATCCCACCTACTACTGCTGGGAGGACTATCAGACACAACGCCTAGCTCAGTCAATCCCACCTACTACTGCTGGGAGGACTATCAGACACAACGCCTAGCTCAGTCAATCCCACCTACTACTGCTGGGAGGACTATCAGACACAACGCCTAGCTCAGTCAATCCCACCTACTACTG